>NC_142490.1:26011717-26311717 GCF_965113065.1 Corylus avellana | reverse complement strand
TCAAATCATTCGATGTATCCAAGGATGAAAACACAACAAATATAACACTTTGCATGAATAAAAGACAAATCATCCACTGTATCCGTAGATTACAATGGATATAAGTTTCAATAAAATAAAATTAATCAAGCAATTGAATTAAATTTGAGCAACAATTTTATTAAACATTGAATTGTATACATAAAATGACAAGAACATGAATGTTTATCAATGATGAGGCTTTATCTACGACCTTTGTTGAAGGTTTTAGCCTCTCATGATAACAAAAACCATAACAAAATGAATTGACATTATGAAAAAAACGTAAAACTTACAATGAAAAACGAAGCAAAGGCTTTAGAACGACAAAAAGGTTGAAATATAGCTCTAAATGGTGCCTCCTGATAAGCGCCGAATGTTGCACATTCAAGCCCCTTAATTTGCATATGTTAATTCCTTAGCGTTGTTATTTGTTTGATTTTGTTTTGTTTTTGTGTTTTCAGGTTATAAATAAAGATGCAATTAATTCCATTGATTTTGGGCTTAAAAGCACAATTTGAGATCATTAAGTGTAGCCAATCATAACAGAGGACTTATATGTTGTGTTAAGTTTAATCAAATAAATGAAGGGATTAATTCGGAATTTCTCAAATTGGAGTCAAAATCGGATTGGATTCAAATTTGGATTCTGCATACGTCTCGGTATTTTAGCCATAACTTTCAGCTCAAATATCCGATTGAAGTGATTCAAGAGGCGTTGGAAAGCTAACTCAAATTTATACAAATCATTGTGAAATAGTATTTTCCTAACTTGGAGCGCCACAATGCCAAAATCGCCCTACAAGATAGGAACGCAATTTTGGGCGAATCCTATTCCGATTTGGACTTAAGTTTTCTTTATCCTAATTGAACTTGGACTTAAATATCCTAAATTTCTAGGATTACTAGGGTTTCTAGGACTCTCCTAAGCCCTATAAATAGAACTCTAAGCATTGAGAAAAAAGACACACCGCTTTCTAGAGTAAAAATTCAGTAAATTGTCTTTAGAGCTTAGAAGATCATGAGCGGCTAAACCCCTTCGTGGGGTGTTGATGTAACCCTATCCAAGCACAATGGTTTGATTGTATTTAATTTCTAGATTTTCAATTTATGCATGTTGATTGTAAAACTATGAGGATTGCTACAATTGATTTATGTTCTTAATTATTAAATGCAATTGTTCTTAAATTTCAATATCAATATTTGTGAAATTCTTCTCTTGTCTTAGAAAGTATTTCACTTTTGTTGATCTCAAATCATTCTTGTTTTCTGTGATTATGAGAATGATGGCTATACAATGGGTTTAATTGACATAAGATCAATAGGATTTGATAGGCCATGCTTAGGGAATACGGATTGTACTACACCCTAGTTTAGTGTAATTTAGATAGATAGTTCGTGCCAACCGAAGATAGGTTACACTTATTCATTGCTTGTATATATCCTGTTAAAGAATTTGATAATTTATACCTAGGAAAGACGGGTTGTACCGCATCTTAGTGGTTAGGTGGACGATCCGTGCCAACCGAAGATAGATTATGCTTATTATTTAATAAGGTAGTTTCTTGTTTATTTATAACATGCATATAATGAATTTTTGGGATTAATTATGATTAACCATTGTTGTGTAGATAGAGCTGAAGTCAATACCCTACACTCTCTCTTATTTTAAATCTCTTTTATTTTCATGCACTTTAAGTTTTAAAGAAAATCAAATCATTCTCTTTTTAATTAAGTTAATTTTAATATTTTCGAATTTTGATAATAAAACCCCTGCAGTCCTTGAGGTTCGACACCCTCTCTATAGCCGTATCCTACAAAGATTCGTCCTATTGCGAGTGATTATTTTTATAATTGATATTTTTGGTCACAAAAATACCACATCAATTTTTGGCGCCGTTGCCGGGGACTGCTTAACGGTTTTATTGTCAAATTTTAAGGATTGATTTTAGCTTAATAATTTATTTTTCTGTTCTAAGTTGTTAATTTTAATTTTGTTTTGTGTTTGGTTTTTATTTTTTTTAGAATTTGCAAACAGGTCCGTAAGCTGCCTTCTTTGTGAGTGCGATCGAGCGCAAACCACATGCGATCGAGTGCATGGACGCACTTCAGCAAGCACCAAGCTAGCAGCGCTCGAGCCCTCTCCTCGTGCGCTCGCACCCATCTGCGGAAGTACGCTCGAGCGCACCCTACCGTGCGATCGAGCGCACTTGTGGTAGCTTGCATCCAGAACCCTAAGTGCATCTAAGGCCGTTTGTGAGCTTCGTTTGCTGTCTTTTTTTTTTACCTTATTTTCTTTCTGTTCTTTTTAAATTTCTGTTTAGTTTATGAGAGGTCGTCGTTCTTTGTCTTTTCCATTAATTTCTTGCGACCTTGAAATTGAACGCACCCTTAGACAAATTAGATCCCAAAAGAACTCTAATTTGCTAGAAGAGTGTTTCCCTGAGACCATGGGGGACGGTAACCACGTAGCATTGCAAGATCACTATCTTCCTACCACTTACTCTACTCCCACATGTGTCCGGTTGCCGAAAATTACGGCAACCCATTATGAAATTAAGCCCAGCATTATACGAAGTTTACCTTCCTTCCTAGGGCTTAGCATTGAAAATCCTTATAACTTCCTCAGTGATTTCGAAGTAATTTGTGATACCACTAAAATGAATGGATTCACTGAGGATGCCCTAAGGATGTGTCTTTTTCCTTTCTCCCTCAAGGAAAAAGCCAAAGATTGGTTCCAGTCCTTAACACCCAACTCTATCACTTCTTGGGCTCAATTCCAACAAGAATTTCTTAAGAAGTACTTTCCCATAGGCATGACCAATGACACTAGGAGAGCCATCACTACCTTCTCCCAGTAAGAGGGAGAAGATTTCCAGGAGACTTGGGATAGACTACAAAGCTTGCTTAGATCATGTCCATACCACGCTGTCCCAAAATGGTAGCTAGTGCAGTGTTTTTATGATGGCCTAACCGAGTCCAATAGAAAAATGGAAGATGCATCATGTGGGGGAACTTTCATGTTAAAAGTGAAGATGAAGCATGGGCTATGTTTGAAAATTTGAGTAACAATTCTCTTCAACAGGTCTCCACCAGACGAAGGGCACCAGCACCTAAAGCACTCAAGATAGAGAGTTTGTATGAAGCAGGCCATTCCCCAAACATGGCCAACCAAGTAGTTGAGGCTATCACCAAGAAGCTAGACCAATGGATGACTGCTGGTTTTGCTCCTCATACTACCCACATGCACACACCACATGAATCTTGCTCATTTTGTTCAAGTTCTATGCATCATGTAAATAACTGCCATTTTGCTGGAAATTTTACTGATGTTGGTAATGAGCAGGTTAATGCAGCTTTCTCCCGACCGGGTAATGATCCATATTCCAATACTTACAACCTCGGGTGGAGAAATCATCCAAATTTCTCGTGGAAGAATTCAAATTCAGGCAACTCAGCCCCAGGGCCACACAATCAAGCTCAATCCAACAGGCAGCCCTACCAACCTCATTCCACTTACCGGCCTCCACAGCAGCACTACCAGTCTCCCTTAGAGTCTAATTTTGTGGATCGGATGCTAAAAGCAATGAGTGAGCTGACCAGCAAGATAAAGCAGTCAGTCAAGGCTCAAGAGGAAAGAGTAAACTCACATACCCAATCCATTGTCAAGCTGGAAGCTCAAGTCGGACAACTTGCCAACACCCTCAACAGGAGGGAAGAAGGCAAGCTTCTAAGTCAGCCAAAGACCAACCCTAGGGGACTATACATGGTAGAAGGAAGCACATCTCATCTGGAGCAAGTTCAAGCCGTCACCACATTGCGAAGCGGAAGACTGGTTGACAATCATGTGGAAGAAAAGAAGGATGAGCAAATTGAGGCCCCACAAAATTTGCATCAAGACAAGGGTAAACAAGTAAACATCGAGGCATCTTCATCCTCTGCCCCCACTCTAGAGATCCCATATGAGCCACGAGCCCCCTTCCCAGAACGTCTCAAGGCACCTTCCCTCTTTGGGAAACAAGGAGAGAAGATACAAGACATGATGGAAACCTTCAAACAGGTTCAAATCAACATCCCACTCCTTGAGGCCATCAAGCAAATTCCAGCCTATGCAAAATTTCTGAAGGACCTGTGCACTCAAATGAGGAAGAATCAGAAGCACATTCCCAAGAAGGTCATTCTCACCGAGCAAGTAAGCTCTCTAATTCAGCATAACACTCCTCCAAAGTTCAAAGACCCTGGAGCGCCTACAATTTCGTGCATCATCGAAAACATTGAAATTGAGAGCGCTCTCCTCGACTTAGGAGCTGGTGTTAATCTGCTTCCATTCTCGGTATATCAGAAACTGGGCTTAGGGGAATTGAAACCGACAAGTACTGTCTTGTAATTGGCTGACCGCTCGATCAAGAAACCCCGTGGGATTGTGGAAGATGTCATTATCAAGGTGGACAAGTTCTACTATCCAGTTGACTTTATAGTTCTGGACACAGAACCGGTCTTAAATCCAGAGAAGCAGATTCCAGTCATCCTTGGGCGTCCTTTCCTCGCCACAGCCAATGCATGCATCAATTGCCGGACCGGAGTAATGAAGATCTCTTTTGGGAATATGAAGATCAGATTGAACATCTTCAATGCCTTCCAGAATGCACCTGATCAGAATGCATGTTTGTTTTTGGATGACATTGGGGAAATTGTTGAAGACCCACCTCCTAATCCTCCATCTGAAGCCCCATCATGGAGAAACCCCACCGGAGCCTATGCCTCTCACTTCAAGTACTCCACCACCTGATGACAACCCCACAGGGGACATATTTCATCCAAAGGTTGCTGAAGTGGATTTCATTGGGGTGAAATTTTTTTTGGCAAATTCCCTAGCTACCCTAGTTTTTGAGAACTCCCATAGAGACAAGAAGTTGATCATGAAACCAGTTCGGGACAAACACCCTGAACATCGTCTTGGGGAGCATCAAGACCTATTAGCTGGGAGAAGCAGTTTCGGGATGTTAAGAAGAATCCTCTTCCTTGTGGAGTGCTACATGATCATAAAGAAGAAGGGATGGAAGAGCTTGATTGGACTTCTGAAGGATCGAGGTAAGCTCCTTCGGGACTCGGACTTACATTGAGAAATACCTCGTAGGATCAAGCGCAGGCCCTGTGCGCTTGACTCTTCACTCCACCAGGGCATATGATCTCCATCCAGGTTTATTTTATCCATTGTTGCTTCATTCTTTGTTTATATTTTTACAACAATGTGTGCACTTGATTGGTATTTGGTTGGAGTATCACCTTATCTTTAGGACATGTGTTTTTGCATTCAAGTTTGGGGGTATGATATGCCCCCATCTGCTCACTCAGGTATTTCTGTACTCTTGATCTTATTCTTTAGTTCTATACATACATTAGGGACAATGTATGATTCAAGTTGGGGGGTATGGAAAAACAAAACACAATCCATTATTATTGTTATGTCATTATTAAACATATGGTTGAGCTTTGATTTTGGTTTGAAATTCATTGGTAGGCTTAAAGTTGTGAACACATGATCAAAGGTCTTAGAGATTTTGAGTCTTATTACTTACTTTTAGCAACATGAGATGCTTCTTGTTTCAATTTAAATCTATCTTGAGCACACTAGCACATGTCTGTGAGGTATGAATTTTGAGATCAATTATGTTTGTTTTTAATATCTTGAATTCTGTTGGGTGACATATTGGGTGAATAACTTTGGCATGCTATAAAAATAAATAAATAAAAAATAAAAAAAATCTAGTTTAAATTTTTCGCTGAGTAACCGGACATCTTACCTCATTAAGCAGTGAGTGTTCGCGTCAAAAAGTGAAATTTTTTTGTTGATTAATAAAATGGCTAGCTTAGCTTCGTAGCCTTTTTGACTCGAGTTAGTAAGTCCTTAGGAGTATCTTTACACCTAATGCCCTAAAGCCATTTGGTTTGAGAGACATTGGCCTAATACTCGATACATGAGTCAACTAGAAAGCTTAAGGGAGCTAAGCATTACAAAAAAAAAAAAAAAAAGAAAGTATGGCTTGGTTGTTTCATTTGATATGAAGTCCAATGAATTTTGAGATGGTGATTCATTCATATTGGAATTATTTTGAAGCCTCATGACTATGTGTTGGTTCACTTTGCACTAATTGAAATTTGTGTATCTCAATCTGCTATTTGTAAGTGATTTGACTTGTAAATTCTTTGGAATTTTGAAGATGGGGTTTATAATTTTAAGCTTACTAATGAACGAGAACCATTATTTTTGTGATGTTTTATCCTTTTGAATGACATAATGATGAGAATGTTTGTGGGTATCATTCCTGGAAAACCCTCACGAGACTTCACTCGTCCTCTAGGGAATGCCTAGGGGTTTAAAAGGCTTGTTGCATATGCTAAATGCAATCGTACATCCCACGAAAGATGGACTTATCTTTTTGTTTTTCAGTTTATTTTCTGTTTTGTATTGCTAAAGGACTAGCAATATGTAAGTTTGGGGGTGTGATAAGCGCCGAATGTTGCACATTCAAGCCCCTTAATTTGTATATGTTAATTCCTTAGCCTTGTTATTTGTTTGATTTTGTTTTGTTTTGTGTTTTCAGGTTATAAATAAAGATGCAATTAATTCCATTGATTTTGGGCTTAAAAGCATACTTTGAGATGATTAAGCGTAGCCAATCATAACAGAGGACTTATATGTTGTGGTTAAGTTTAATCAAATAAAGGAAATGATTAATTCGGAATTTCTCAAATTGGAGTCAAAATCGGATTGAATTCAAATTTGGATTCTGCATATGTCTCGGTATTTTGACCATAACTTTTAGTTCAAATATCCGATTGAGGTGATTCAAGTGGTGTTGGAAAGCTAACTCAAATTAATACAAATCATTGTGAAATAGTATTTTCCTAACTCGGAGCGCCACAATGCCAAAATCGCCCTGCAAGATAGGAACGCAATTTTGGGCGAATCTTATTCCGATTTGGACTTAGGTTTTCTTTATCCTAATTGGACTTGGACTTAAATCTCCTAAATTTCTAGGATTACTAGGGCTTCTAGGACTCTCCTAAGCCCTATAAATAGACCTCTAAGTATCGAGAAAAAAGACACACCGCTTTCTAGAGTAAAAATTCAGTAAATTGTCTTTAGAGCTTAGAAGATCATAAGCGGCTAAACCCCTTCGTAGGGTGTTGATGTAACCCTATCCAAGCACAATGATTTGATTGTATTTCATTTCTAGATTTCAATTTATGCATGTTGATTGTATAACTATGAGGATTGCTACAATTGATTTATGTTCTTAATTATTAAATGCAATTGTTCTTAAATTCCAATATCAATATTTGTGAAATTCTTCTCTTGTCTTAGAAAATATTTTACTTTTGTTGATCTCAAATCATTATTGTTTTCTGTGATTATGAGAATGATGGTTATACAATGGGTTTAATTGACATATAATTAAAAGGATTTGATAGGCCATGCTTAGGGAAGACGGATTGTACTACACCCTAGTTTAGTGTAATTTAGGTAGACAGTCCGTGCCAACTGAAGATGGCTTACACTTA
Source organism: Corylus avellana (assembly GCF_965113065.1). Classification (NCBI taxonomy): domain Eukaryota; kingdom Viridiplantae; phylum Streptophyta; class Magnoliopsida; order Fagales; family Betulaceae; genus Corylus; species Corylus avellana. Next base: position 26,304,133 of record NC_142490.1, on the reverse strand, counting down.
TTCATTGCTTATATGTATCCTGTTAAAAAATTTGATAATTTATACCTAGGAAAGATGGGTTGTACCGCATCTTAGTGGTTAGGTGGACGATCTGTGCCAACTGAAGATAGATTATGCTTATTCTTTAATAAGGTAGTTTTTTGTTTATTTATAACATGCATAGAATGAATCTCTGGGATTAATTATGATTAACCATTGTTGTGCGGATAGAGGTGAAGTCAATACCCTACACTCTCTCTTATTTTAAATCTTTTTTTTTTTTTTCATGCACTTTAAGTTTTAAAGAATATCAAGTCATTTTCTTTTTAATTAAGTTAATTTTAATCTTTTTGAATTTTGATAATAAAACCCCTGTAGTCCTTGAGGTTCGACATCCTCTCTATAGCCGTATCCTACAAAGATTTGTCCTATTGCGAGTGGTTATTTTTATAATTGAAATTTTTGGTCACAAAAATACCACATCACCTCCCCACGTTGGGTTACAAGAAAAATATGCTATAAATAATAAAAAAGTAGAGCTTCGGCACTACCAAGTCAGCGTGAATGCGCTCGATCGCACTCGGGTCTTTAGGGCTTCTGCTGCGCAACACTTAAGCGCCGCGTGCTAGGGTTGACGTGGATGTGCGCTCGAGCATGCCGTGCCTGTGCTCGAGCTCAGGTGCGCTCGATCATGGCTTTGTGCTCTCAATCGTACTTCCAGGGATCTTTAATATCTTTGCTTATTTCCGCCCTCAAACCGCAGTTTTCTCTCAACGACTTGCAACACACTAAAACACCAAAACTAACAAAAAAATATCAAAAAATAACAAAGCTAAGAGCTTAACAAATACAAATTAAGGGTTCCAAATAAACAGTATTTGGCACATATCAAATTCCCCCAAACTTATATTTTGCTAGTCCCTTAGCAAACAAAATGAAAAACAACATCAAAGCAAGAACATATGTCTGCTGTTGTGGGAGAAACGATTTTATTTAGCATATGCAACAAGCTTTTTAAATCCCTAGGAATCCCTAGAGGACGAGTAAAGTCTCATGAGGGTTTAACAGCAATGATACCCACAAACATTTTAAGCATTATGTTATTGACAAGCAATGACTTCCACACAAACATATGGTTCATACATGATGAGCAAGTTTAGCCAAGTGAGCACCACAATCATCAAGACATCCAAAAATCATTCAACTCATAGTTGGAAAATTGATACAACACAAGCTCCAATAAGTGCAAAATGGAAATCAACATAGACTCATGACGTTTCAATTTTTCCCAAAGCTTGTGTACCTCAAAAGTCATAGGAATTCAATCAAATGAAAATAACCAAGGCTTTAAATCAAACGGTACATTATTTGTGTCGGCTGTGCAATGCTCGACTCCCTTAAGCTTCTAATTGACCTATGTAATGAGTGTTGGGCCAGTGACTCCCAAACCAGATGATTTTAGGGCACTAGATGTAGAAACATCCCTAAGGCTTAATGACTCAAGTCAAAAAGAGCTACGAAGCATAACTAGCCATACAATCAATCAGCTTGAACTTCTCATCATTTTAAGTGAACACTCATAGTTTAGTGAGGCAAGAGGTCCGATTACTCAATGAGAAACTCCCAATTACTCAATGAGAAACTCAAACTCAAATTTTCATTATTAAAACTCAAAACTCAATTTTTTTTTTTTTTTGAAACCAGGGTTTTCGTCACCAAATCAACCTACAAATCTCAAAGCACACACTCCTCAAGTCAAATCTCATACGTCGCAAACTCTATGCTAATGTGCATGTGAAAAACCAATGAAACAAGTGAAGTCTCTCTAATCCAACACATGAGTCAAACTACTGAGATTTCTAATGATATGCAATGTTCAAACAAGTTAAACACACCAATGATATGCAATCCACAATTATGATGTAACTCATGCCAAATAAACAACACAGCACAATTTTTTTTTTTTTTTTTTTAACATACAAAACAAGAAGAATAATCAAAGAAAAAGATAGAAATGTCTACCCCACCCCCAAACTAAAATGGCACATTGTCCCCAATGTATCTAGAAATACAATACTAGACGGGCGGTGCAAGTCGGGTGTACATAGGAGAATGCTCCCCCAAACTTGAATGGCAGACACTTGACCAGAGAAACACAACAAAAACAAAAACAAAATGGACAAACAAGATCAAATGACAAGGAAAATAATGAGGCTTGCCTCCCACAAGCGCTAAGTTTTAAGTCTTCAGCTAGACTCTCCACAATAGACGACAATCACTCTGAATAACTCGGATCCTCCTTCAATGTCGTCTCAATCTTCGTACTCCTCAACTCCAAGAATGGTTTTAATCTCTGTCCATTCACCTTGAAGGTGTTACCATTTCTTGGATCCTCAACATCAATGGCCCCATAAGGAAAAACTGACCGAATAATAATTGGGCCTGTCCATCGAGATTTCAACTTGCCCGGGAAAAGATGCAGCTCTAAATTATAAAGGAGGACCTGACCAGGTTCAAAAGATCGTCTCAAAATGCTCTGGTCATGAACCTTCTTCATCTGTACCTTGTACATGCTTGCACAATCATAAGCATCATTCTGTAGCTCCTTTAATTCATTGAGTTGGAGTTTCCTTTGTGTGCCAGCCTTCAAAAGATTGAAGTTAGTTGCTTGATGGCCGAATATGTTCTATGCTCCAACTCCACGGGAAGATGACATGCCTTCCCGTTCACAAGCCGATAGGGTGACATCCCAATCGGGGTCTTGAAAGCTATTTGATACGCCCACAGTGCATCACTCAATTCCAGAGACCAATCTTTTCTATTGGAGTTCACTGTCTTCACCAAAATTCTCTTGATCTCATAATTTGAAATCTCCACTTGTCCACTTGTCTGTGGATGATAAGGGTTGGCAACCTTATGCGTGATGAAATACTTCTTCATCAGCTGCTCAAATATTCGATTGCAAAAATGCTTACCTCCATCACTTATTATCGCTCGAGGGGTACCAAAACAAGCAAAAATAGTGTCCTTCAAAAATTGGACCACAACTCTGTGGTCATTGATCTTGTACACAACCGCCTCCACCCACTTGGACACATAGTCCACATCAATCAAGATGTACAGATAGCCCAAGGAGTTTGGAAAAGGTCTCATGAAATCAATGCCCCACACGTGAAAAATCTCAACAATCATAATGTGGTTGAGGGGCATCATATTCCTCCTAGAAATACTCCCTAGCTTCTGGCAACGCTCACAAGATGTGCAATATGCATGAGCGTCTCGGAAAAGGGTAGGCCAATAGAATCCACACTGCAAAATCTTTGCAGCGATCTTCTTAGCACTAAAATGGCCTCCACAAGGATGATCATGGCAAAAGGAGATGACATTGGATTGGTCATGTTCAAGTATACACCTCCTAATGATCTGATCGGAACAATACTTGAACTGGTAAGGATCGTCCCAAAAAAACTGTTTCACCATGGACAAAAATTTGGACCTATCTTGTCGCCCCCACTGTGAAGGCAGTTTGCAGGTGACGAGATAGTTCACTATGTCAGCAAACAATGGTGCTGGATTATGAGCAATGTGCATCAATTGCTCATTAGGGAAGATCTCCGAAATGGGTCTGGCATCGTCGGTGTAATCCACAGTCAACATAGATAAATGATCCTTCACCACTTTTTTAGAACCCTTCTTGTCCCGAATTTCTATGTCGAACTCTTGAAGTAGCAAAACCCATCGGATGAGACGAGATTTAGCATCTTTTTTGGAAAAAAGATACTTCAATGCTGCGTGATTTGAATTGATGATGCCTTTAGATCCTAACAATTAGGATCTAAACTTGTCCAGTGCAAAAATGACTGCCAACAACTCCTTCTCTGTGGCGAAGTAATTGAGTTGTGCATCGTTCAGAGTCTTGCTCGCATAGTAGATAAAATGGGGGAGTCTATCGACACACTACCCTAAAACAGCTTCGACTACATAATCCGAAGCATCACACATGATCTCAAATGGTACATCCCAATTGGGTAGCTGAATAATGGATGTGGACGTCACAATTCTCTTCAGATCCCTAAATACTATCTTGCAGTCCTTCTCAAATACAAATGGGTCATCCTTCACCAACAATTTGCACAAGGGCCTGGCGATCTTGCTGAAGTCCTGGATGAATCGCCTGTAAAATCCTTCATGGCCCAGAAAAGGGCGAACCCCCTTTACCGTACGTGGGGGTGGAAGGTTGGAAATCAGATCCACCTTCACTTTGTCAACCTCAATCCCCCGATGAGATATGACGTGCCCCAATATGATGCCTTGTTTCACCATAAAATGGCATTTCTCCTAATTGAGCACCAGGTTCTTCTCCTTGCACTATACTAATACCAAAGTCAAACAGTGCAAACATTCATCAAAGGATGAACCAACGACAGAGATGTAACGCCTCAAATTCTAGAGGTAGAGCGACTGGGAGCAATTGTAACATATTTTTAATAAAAAAAATAAAAAAAAATTCTCCTACCATATGTTCACCACAAAAACATAAAATCACCAGAGTACTGTAAACTCTCATTATAAAATCATAAACACATAATGTGCTAGTATTCAATAATCTTATAAGCAATAAAGTTACACCGTCTATGCTTATCCAAAGCCGTCTAGTCTATAGAATGGAGTCCCAGACACTTCTACTACTACTGCTACTGCTCCTGCTAGTCCATAAAGTAGCGATAGGATCTTTAACAACTAAGAGGCCCACCGGTACCCATGTCTTCAGTACTATGATATATAAAGCAATCTGAAAAAGATGTATAAAGAGAAGGGGTGAGTTCGACAACTCAGTAAGTAGCCACAACACCAAGATGCTATAAAACATGCTATGTAGATTTCTATGTCAAAATCTCTGTCATGCACAATAATAATTTGTGCTGAATAACATAATTGACAAAATAAGCATGATAGTTGCAACATGAGTAAGCATTTCCTTTTATTTTCCTTTCAAAAATAATTGTTTTACCCTTTGACCCGACGCCACAATTTTACCGTGAGCAGCGCACGTTGGCTTGTCCCGAAGGACCTATATGCTCATCCTGTCGTCACAGGGGAGAGCTACCAGGTTGGGAACTTCCCTAGGTGAAGGCCACCTAGCCGGTAGCACACACCTTCTCGTAATAGTCCTTCGGTGTGCTTGCCATGCTACCCTATGCGGTACCGATCGTCACTATAATCGTGTCTCGGGTTAAACATTTATAATCATGAATGCACATATAACATTTCATATGATCTGTAAACTCATCTGTAACTGTACACTATGCCATGAATGCACATATAACATTTCATATAATGTGTAAACTCATCCGTGCCATGAACTTTGAGAACTCTTTTCATTCATAATTGTAGTCATGCATAAATCATGAAATATGGTAACTGTATCAAAATTCTTAAACAATGACATATGAATAAATAAAACTTGTCATTAAAATATGGAAGGAAGTGCAATTGAACATCATGTAAGTGAATCCTTTATAAAATCCCCAACATTTTATTTCAAGGATTTATAATAAAATTTGTTGAGGTTTTTGGTGTTGTGTCCCCTTACCTGGCATTGCATGCCCTTATTTTGAATCCGCATCCAAATCACAATTCCTTGGAGAATTCTTATGTTATTTTAGTTTATTTTATTTTCCTTCTTCCTCCTCTTTCTTTCTTCTCTCTTTCCTCTCTTTTCTTTTCTCTTTCTCCTCTCTTTCCTTTCTTTTCTACCTCTTTCTTTCTTCTCTTCTTCCGGTTCTCTCCCTCATCTCGCGCTCACTTGAGCTGTGAGCAATTGAGAGGGTTTGCTCTCCTTAAATACCCACCGTATGTGGGACATTTTCCCTTGAAAGCTTGCCACATGTTTGTCCCACATGCATCCAATTCCTTCTTAACCACAAGACAAGTGTCCACCAAGTGTCCCACATGCATTCAATTCCCTCTAAACCACAAGACAAGTGTCCACCAAGAAAGCCATAGAAGCACATGTTACTTTAAGTGTCAGCCAAGGAAACGATACAGACATGTTGTATAACACTTGTAGCTATAGGTGTCAACAAAGTAACTAAAGTTGGTCTCCATGCAACTTATCATGTAAGGCATGTGTTATCTTGAGCTTTGATGACTTGTCAAACAAACTCCTCAAGCATTTACATTAAAACTGATCATAAAAAATCTACAATTAATCCTCAATAAACCTAAACCTTTTTACTAACATATACCAAAAAAATCGTGGCTTACAGACATCATTAACACATCCAATTAATTTCCCAAATCGCAGGTACTTCAACTATTCTGCAGCTTGACCTATTAAACTTGGAAAAATCATAACTCTTTCAATTTAACTCCAAATGACACAAACTTTGGCTTGAAATTTTCCTCATTCAAAGATGCACAACATATCCAAAAATCATAGCAACCCATAACTGTTTGGTACCTCATCATTATATAAGATCTTAAAACAGTTTTATTTAAAGTCACTCATTGAATTTTCGGAGTCCAAAACAATGTGACTTTTCTTTCAATAACCCATTAAAATTATAACTAGCAATTTTCCATCATCTTTCACATTAAGTCTATTCACCTAACTCCATAGAAATCTTAATAAAATTGCAAATCCTTCTTATCCTTGATATTAAGATCACCTTTATTCTAGGTATAAATTTCGAGGTATTACAAGAGAAGTCCTCCATGAAAATCTCCAAGAAACGCTCCACTGCTGAAAAGTAGCGGGTGCATTGCATAACCTAAAGGGCATGCAACAGTAGGCGAATGTCCCAAAAGGATAGGTAAACGTTGTCTTCTCCTAATCTTCGGGGTCGACAGGGACGTGGTTATATCCAGACTAACCATCCAAGAAGCAATAGTATTCATACCTAGCCAAGCGCTCCACCATTTGATCAACAAATGGAAGTGGGAAATGATCCTTCCTGGTGGCAGCATTCAGCTTGCGGTAGTCTATACATACTCTCTATCCTAACTGAATACGAGTTGGGACCAACTCGTCATCCTTGTTCTTGACTACCGTCAATCTAAGCCGCTTGGGCATGACATGAATCGGGCTCACCCACTTGCTATCAGAGATTGGATAAATGATCCTTGCATCCAACAACTTTATATCACTTCAGTCCTCACAACCTCTTGCATAGCTAAGTTTAGCCTTCTGTATGGCTCCCTTGATGGCTTGGCATTCTCCTCCAAATGTATCTTGTGCATCAACACCGAGGGGCTGATCCCTTTGATATCCGTAATAGTCCAACTGATAGCTTCCTTGTGCCCTTTTAAAACTTCCAACAACTTCACTTCTTAAGCATCAACCAAGTCTGAAGCTACAATCACAGGCAAATAATCTGTTGGACGTAGGAACTTATACTTAAGATTGTCCGGTAGAGGATTAAGTTCCTTTTTGGGGGGAGTAGGTACTGCTATCTCCTCCTTCTCACTATAAACCAGAGGAGCAGCCTCCAAAATCGCATCTGCTTGCTCAAGCAACTTGTCCAAGTCCAAATCCTGTCCAAACTGAGCAAAGCATGCCTCCAGGGGGTCGTCCATGCTTGATTCTTCAATAGACTCCTCAATGATCTCCTCTATTAAGCATACCTGTTGCACTTCATCGTATTCCAACGGTTGCTTTTTGATATGAAAAATATGCAACTCCACTGTCATATTTTCGAAGGAAATCTTCATCACCCCCATCGTACAATTGATCAGGGCGTTACCCGTAGCTAGGAATGGTCGCCTTAAGATTACCGGTATTTGAATCCTAACATTCGGAACCGGCTCTGTGTCTAGCAGAATGAAATCCACGGGGAAATAAAATTTATCAACCTTAATCAAGACATCCTCGATTATTCCCCGTGAAACCTTCACCGACTTGTTAGCCAATTGGAGTATCATTGATGTGGGCTTGAATTCCCCTAACCCCAATTGCAAGTAGACTGAGTAGGGCAAAAGATTCACACTTGCTCCAAGATTCGATAATGACCTCTCAATACTATTGACTCTTGTCATGCAAGAAATAGTAGGACACCCAGGGTCCTTGTACTTGAAGAGAAACTTGCATTGCAAAATTGAGATAACATGCTCGATCAGGAACGTGTTCTTTGGGACATTAGTCTTCTTCTTGACAGTTATCAAGTCCTTCAAGAACTTGGCATATGATGGTACTTGATGGATAGCATCCCAAAATGGGATGTTGATCTGGATTTGCTTGAATACCTCCAGAATGTCCTTAAACTTCCCTCCTTTCTTGGGTGCTTGTAATCTCTTAGGATAAGGCGCTTTAGGTACAAACGACCTAGGAAGATCCTCAATAGTGGGTGTGGCTGTAGATGGCTCAGCATCTCTCTTCTCCTTGTTGCCACTATTTTCCCCTTTCAGCACAGCAGGGTCTTCTTCTGGCTCAATCACTTGATTGTCAACTTGTCTCCCTGACCTCAGTGTGACAATCGATTGCACCTACTCTTGCCCGCGTGCAAGATTTGTAGAATTTCCAACCATAAATTCTCCCTTTGGGTTGGGCACGGGCTGACTATGGAAGTTTCCCTTATCTCTCTCACCTAGGTCATTGGCTATCTAATCAATCTGCACCTCCATCTTGGCAATCGCCTGGGTGTTGACCATGGTGGCATTCTTCACTTCATTTATGGCTTGGCTGTTGGTCACAACAGAGTTTTTGAGCTCTTGTATGGTTTGATTGTTTGATTGTATGAATGCCTTCATTATCTTTTCCAGCGATGATTGTAATGAGGATGTAGAAGGTTGCGCTGGATGAGCCAAGCGACCATGATTTTGAGCTGGTGGAGGAAATCTAGGAGGATATTGATTCTGGGCATCATGCCTTGATTTATTGGTTGGCTCTGCTTCCATGAAAAATTAGGGTGGTTCCGCCACCCTGGATTGTAGGTCCCCGAATAGGGTCCGCTCGCTTACTTTTTAAAGTCGTTGAAATCGTTCACTTGTTCCATTGGGCACTCGAAGATGGACAATTTTGTGCTAAATACATAGGACTAGCACAGAAGGAGCAACTATCAACATTAAATGTGTTGGCAGCATGGATGGACTGACCCACAATGAGGGCCTCGACCTTCTTGGTGAGCGCATCTATCTTCATATTCAACTCAGTGTCTCCTCTTAACTCATAGATGCCTCCTTTCTTGGGGATACAGGCAAATTTATCCTGACAACTCAAAAAATCTCACTGTCGTGAGCTGTCGGACAACTTGTCCAATGCCTTGTATGCTTCATCCCCCATCAAACTTAAGAATGCCCCCCCATTTATTGACTCGATCATACTACGATTGGATTGGGTCAATCCTTGGTAGAAAAATTGAACCAGTCTCCACTTCTCATATCCATGTGGAGGGCATCTTATCAACAACTCCTTAAATCTCTCCCAACTCTCCGAAACTTTCTCGTCCTCCTCCTGAGTGAAGGAACTTATCTCCTTTATGCATTCATTGACCTTTGACATTGGGAAAAACTTGTTGTAGAACTTGCTTAACAAGCTTTCCTAAGATGTAATGGATCTGGGCGTGTTGGGATCCAACCATGTCCTGGCTTTATCGTGCAGAAAGAAAGGAAATAGTCTGAGGTGGACAGAATTTTCAGAAAAATTTTGAAATTTGAAAATGGGGCACATGTCCTTGAATTTCTTTACATGACTGTAAGGATTTTCAAGTTCTAGGCCATGGGATGATGGTAGGAGTTGGATGACATGTGGCTTCAAATCAAAATGGGTGGCATTGGTTGGTGGCAACACTATACATGAATGGGAATTAGTCGCAATGGGTGCGAACAAATTGCCATAAGAAAATAACTAGTAGAAAAATAAAATCAATTTAAACAAAAAATCAATTCTCACAAACAAACAACTCCCTAGCAACGGCGCCAAAATTTGATGTACAAATTTAAGTGTACTCACAAGCGCACTAGTCGTTTGCAATAAAGTGTGTGCAAGTCCGAGGTCGAACCACAAGGAGTTGTGTAGCAAAAACCAATCTTCTAATTTAGATTAACCCAATTTCAACCTAGTTCCAAATTTTTAAATTGTGTCGGGCAAAATAAAATAAACAAGGTGATTTAAAAACAATTAATGGAAAAGCACTAAAGTTTTTCGAATTATCCTCGCCAAATCAAACAACATATTCTTGCATTTTATGCATACACCCGACAAACAATTGGTTTTATACATTATTCAAATTTTGTAAACATGCATATTAAATCATTCGATGAATCCAACTGTTAAACGAATCACAACGAATATAAAATTGAGATCAAATCATCCACTGTATCCGTAGATCATAATGGATATATGTCTCAATCAAATGAAATTAATCAAGCAATTGAATTAAATTTGAATAACAATTTTATTAAACATCGAATTGTATACATAAAATGACATGAATATGAATGTTTATCAATGACGAGGCTTCATCTTCAACCTTAGTTGAAGGTTTTAGCCTCACATGATAACAAAAATCATAACAAAATGAATTGACATAATGAAAAAAAAATGTAAAACTTACAATGGAAAACGAAGCAAAGGCTTTAGAATGACAAAAAGGTCAAAATTTAGCTCTAAATGGCGCCTCCCCACATCGGGTTACAAGAAAAATATGCTATAAATAATAAAACTAGGGCTTCGGCGCTGCAAGGTCAGCGTGAGTGCACTCGATCGCACTCGGGTCTTCAGGGCTTTAACGGCGCAGCACTTAAGTGCCGCGTTCTAGGGCTGATGTGGATGTGCGCTCGAACATGCCGTGCATGGGCTCGAGCGTAGGTGTGCTCGATCGTGGCTCTGTGCACTCTATCGCACTTCTAAGGATCTTTAATATCTTTGCTTATTTCCACCCTCAAATCGCAGTTTTCTCTCAACAACCTGCAACACACCAAAACACCAAAACTAACAAAAAAACATCAAAAAATAACAAAGCTAAGAGCTTAACAAATGCAAATTAAGGGGTCCAAATATACAGTATTTGGCACTCATCAAGGACCTAGTCCACGAGTTTTGCACTAACATTCACATGAGGTGTGGCGGCTCTTTTCATACTTGGCTCAGAGGCAAGCCGATTATAGAGACCCCACTCTAATTAGCTGCATCACTGGGCACCACGAGTGCGCGACCCAGGGTACCCTTACCCAGTTGACGGCCTTCCCATTCGTGCTCAGTTGGTAGAGCATTTCTCCAACGAGTGTCCCCACCTATTGGAAATGGAGGGAGAAGGAGGTTTCCAAATGAGTGACCTCAAGGGCGACAACGATCGGTGCATCTACCGCATCATGGTCAGTGGGATATTTCCGTTGGTGAGCCTCACATCCATCACCATTGAGCGAGCTCACTGCCTTTTTGCACTTTTGACCGAGACCCCCATCGATTTCAGCTCCTTGGTCACGACAATGATGATGGGAGTATGGTTAGCGGAACAAATCACTGCCCTGTCGTATGAAGCCTTAGTCACTCGGATCGCCGAGCACGCCAGAGTGTCTACTAGAGGTCTGAAGGAGCTACCGCCATCCAAGGGAATTATAACCTTGCGATTCCTCAGTGCAAGTAACGTTCATCTCCGAGAGGCTAAGCAGGAGCAGAGACCACCACGACCATAGAGGGCGGCCCGAGCTGATGGAGCACCCTCATCTACCATTCAAGCCGAGCATCTGGACTGTATGGAGAGCACGGTCCGAGAGGTACAGCAGTCCCATAAGGAGTAGCACATGGCACGAGCAGAGGACCAAGCTATTCTCGTACAACTTTGAGACCAATTTATGGGATCCCTTGACATCAGAGACTACGGCATCCACAGTCAGAGCATCAACCGGGGGAGAGGGAGCCCGAGTGTGAGGGTCACACTTGGTTGACAATCCCGCTCATAGAGTACCTTTTGTTCGTAATGGTCACCTTCTTTTCGGCTGTTTTTCTAAGTCCACCTTGGTGGTGGCAATTTTGTATGTCTTGGTTACATTATAAGTCCACCTTGGTGGTAGCAATTTTGTATGTCTTGGTTACATTATAAGTCCACCTTGGTGGTGGCAATTTCGATGCACTGTTTTACTATGCTTATTTATATGTGCGATTGTTTCTTTTACTTCTGCGGATTTAATTATGCATGCCAAAGACCGTGTGTTTCGTTTTAAACCTTTAAATTGTTTTTTTGAAAACCCTCTCTACTAAGAGGATCTTGTTTATAACTAAAAGCAAATTTCGAGGACGAAAGTCTTATAAGGAGGGGAAAGGGCAATACCTCGATAAAAATAATACTTTTTACTAAGAGATTTTCTACAAGGAATGGTTAAAGTCCCGGTTTTATAACAAAGAATCTAAGCCTATACCTATAACCTAAACCTCCTTAGACGTTTTGAAGCACAAAACCGAGCTTAACCCTTTCTGATCGAACGTACACTCCTGTTTTTAGTAGAGGACGTACGTAGGGGGACCACCGTACGTACGCCTGCAAATAGTACAAGGGCGTACGATGGGGGACCACTGGACGTACACTACTTTTTGGAAAACCATTGGATAATACGTGTACGTATGATGCACCCTTTGGACCGTTGAGTAAACCGGACGTATGCACCAATAGTACCGAACGTCCACTACTTTTCAGGGGGTTGGTAGCACCCACAGCGCTACCAACATATTTCTCGCCTCTAGGCCCTCTGAAACCCCTTGAGTCAATATCTTTGTGGGTTTTGTGATTTGAGAAGAAAGGAAGCATTTGTGTGCGTTCTTGACAATTTCCAAGGTAACCCCTTGCCCGTTATATGCTTTCACTACTATTTTTATTGCATTATGAAATGTTGTAAGTTTTCAAAAGATGATATGTTAAGCTTTTTACTCTTTTCCTTACAAAACAAGAAATATTTTCAAAATAGTTTCGAAAGCTTCTTTGATTCATTGTATTGCATGACTTTGAGTTTTCTTACATTTCATGTGTTTATTTCTTAGTCTTGAAGGGGATATAGTAGCCTATAGATTTTATAGAAGCCTTAAAACACAATTTGGTGCTTTAGATGGATGGCCTAGCTCACTAACCGGACGTACACCCTCTAGCCCAGACGTATAGTCTGAAGGCCCGGTACCGGCCATTAAGCCCCACTCGTGTGCATTTTAGAGCCTAGCAATCCTTTTGTTAGATTAAGCTTAGTATTTTACATTTAAGAGTCCTCTCATGCGTATATCATACTCGTGGTCAATCAACTGTCATATCCCATGATTTTAAGGAAAAAGGTTCGTAAGTGTTTACTTACCTCGTACACTCACTTAAATCCTCTGACATCACTAAATCCTACTATAACGCAATACGAAAGGATTGCGTAACTACTTGGTAACTGCTTTATTAACTGATTAATAAGATGCATCATATGACATGGTACACCGGTACATGCGGTATAATGGCCATAGTCTTACGATATAAAATTCATTCTATGATCAAATGTGTGTGTTGTTATATGGGCCTCGGATCCAATGGTTGTTTCGTGGCCGGCGCAGCCTTAATAGGTGGTCATTATAGGAAAGATATCATTAGCGGTGTGGACCACCCAAGGTCGGACTCGGTTGTGCCGCTAGTGTTATGTACAGTAGTGTACAATGGCTAGGGCACCGGCATTGTATTACAGGTCCCTCGGGACGGCGCCAACCTTGCTGAGAAGAGGTAATATTTCGAGTAGACCATACATGAGAGTTATGACCTATAAAAGCATTATTCTTTCTGCATTAATATACTTAGGTGACTGCCGCCGGTAGTACACCATTCTTTTGTTAACCAAAATACTATTTTATGGTGTATTAACGAAGACAGTGCCTTCTTTGGAAAGATTACTAAAACTGCATGTTTATTTATGCTTAACTGGACTCATATCATACCTAATTATGAGGTTTACTTTCTAAGTCATTAGACTTATGCTCTTATTACCTTTCTAGGAAATATGTTGCTAGAACCCAAGGGTGGTAGGGCTGCCACTATAGACTTGTTTTAAAGATTATCAGGTGTTTTTATTTTTGTTATTAGTCGCTTCATGCCTTTGATTTCAAGGAATATACTTGTCCTTTGATGATTTAATAGTTTCTTAGATTTTATTTCACATTCCTATGCATTAACTTTGATAATGCTTAGAGGGGCGATTTCTCAGTTAGCCACAAGTTGGTTTAACTGGGGTAATTACCAGTAATCCTGCTAGGCTGGCCAAGGTTAATTTTGGGGGCGTTACATGTACGCATTGCATGTGGGATTGCTGATGAAATTATTTTGTCACTAAATTTGGCAATTTAATACCCAACAAACTTCTATGTAAAGATGTTAGAACTTTAACCAAATAAATATCTTCTTTCTTCATAGCATGTATAGATCAAGTATATGAGAGTAACATACCTCCAATGATTGAGGATAAACTTATTGAGAAATCTAAAGACAATGTACAATGGCTATTTTGAATTAAATTAATGTATTATTTACTGTCACAATTCTCATACATTACATAATTGGTTATGTAACTCTCATGCATTACTCTCATAATTCTCATATATTATATATTGATTATGTAAATTTTCTAATTCTTATATGTTACGTTTGTTAAAAAAAAAAAAAAAAACAAAAAATTCCATATGTTACATATTGATTATGTAACTCACATAGTTAACATAAGTTACATATTCACTATTTAATTATTGTATTCATGGCCTCATTTAACTGTAAATAGGCCATTATGTCAAAAAAAAAAAAAAAAAAAAACAATAAAATAAATAGCCCATTTTATTGTACTGTTTCTATTAAGTGAGGGAAATACGTAGTTAAGAAAAAGCTTTAACGTGTAGACTTAGGCCATAGGTCAAACACCTTAATTTGTGTCTTTCTTTCAAGCTCTCACTTTTTATATTTTTATATAATTTAACAAAGCTCTCCATCTCATGTGTGTGGACGAGACTAGTACCTTAATTATATTTTTCACTATTGACATAATGAAGTCTAATAGATCACCTTCACTTATATATAGAGGGTAAATGCTTCTTTAAAGTGTTTACAAATATTGGCCTAGCCCATTCTAAAAAACTAAATGATTATTCCAATCCATACGAAAGGAAATAAATACAACAAAAGATCCTATTTCACAGCACAAAACTCCTGCCAACTCTGCTCCATCACCTTTTGTACTAAAAATAACTCCATTTTTCCTAGATTCACCCTTACGCACGAAACATCTTCAAAATGCTCAAGAGAATAAGCTTATACGAAGAAGATATTCAGCATTAGCATTGTTGAAGTAGTTTTTGGCATGATGAATTCAAGGGAATCCAAGTCTTCGAGCTACGCCTTTCTGTAAGCCTTTTAGTAAATCTGCAAAATCAAAGCACGCGTTAAGAGGATGCGCCGAGTGTTGGCTAGCGGTTCCACCTCCGATGCTTAAGTCAGTATGTGTATTAGTTTAGTATGCGTATTTGCGGTCCCTCATACCTTCGGAGTGAGGCCTTTTATAGTTGAGCATGCGGAGATGGTTATGATGGCCTGGCAGAGGATCTGGGATTTGGGCGTAACAGCCGGAAAGGTTAATGTTTGTGTTCCCTTTCTTTATGACCGGTGGGAGGCTGTTACATACGTTGATCCGAGGAGGGTCTGTATTTGCAAGGTGTCTTTAAGAGTAGGATCATAACCGTCTTGGTGGTCTTGCTATGCGTGACTTGTCTACGTGGCCGAGCCTTATCCCTGATATGATAGGTGTATCCAGACGTTAAGCGCGGGAGGTTCACTGTGACCCCATACCTGGACTTTGGCTGTCCGAGTGCGTAGGGAACAACGTCGTATCCGATGCTTTACATTGGGTGTATTTAGTGAGCCCATTTGGATGTACCGGGCTTTCTTGGGCTTGTGGGCCTTTGACCCGTGGACTTGGGCGATGGGTTTATGTGTAACAGTTACCCCCCGAATTCCTTCTGCCGAGACTTCGGGAGGAGAGAATTCAAACTCTTGATCTTCTGGTGGTGTTCTTTTTCGAAGGTGGACCATTCAAGTGTCTTTCCCTGCTTGGTTCCCTATAGCTGTTTCTTGGCGTCTTAATCATTTATGGAACCTGACATTCGCACGTTCTGGATATTCCGAGATTTGTTGCAATCTTACGATTTTCAAATCTTTTGTCTTTATCCACATAAATGCGCCGTTGCTCGTCCATGTGTTATGCTGGGTGTGATTCAAAAACTGATGAAACGGATTTCGATGGGCAAACGGTGTCTATGGTTGCATTTTTTGAAGCGAAAGTTGGCTTGAGTCTCTTCGGTTCAGGCGTGACTGCAGGCTCATGATGTTCTTGCATTAAATGCCTTGCGCCTTGTCCGAGATTTCTTTTCCTATAAAGATTTCGCCATCAATCTTCATTGTTTAAGCCTTCTAGATTTCCATCCGTTTCTCAGGTCTTAGAGTATTTGATTTTCCCAGTGGCCATGACTTCTCAGAAACTTCCAGTACAAGTTGACGAAATCGCTGTGAGCAATCATCGGAGATTCCTCTGACCCACCGCTCAGGCGGCGGCTCTTCAGCCAGAGTGCGTCCAGTTGGTGAAGGATCTCTTTCATCCTTGTGCCTAGACTTTGCGCGCCGGCAGAGATCCTAATTCTCGGTGGAGGATGAGAGGGTGCTCCACCAAAACTACGACACACCCTCTTCGGTTTCGTTGCATTTTCCAGATGACTCCACCGAAATGGTTGGTGGTCCTGGGAAATTTGTGTTCATGAACATATGTTCATGGTGGGAGTTCGTCTGCCTTTCTCTCCCATAGTGAGGGAAATGTTGTCCTTCTAGGGGGTGGCCCTATGCAACTTATGCCGAATGACTGGAGTTATTTCATGGCTACCCTCATGTTGTGGCCTTCTGTATTCCCGAGAAAAACCCTATCGATCCCCGAATTCCTCAACATATTTGGGCCTCATTTTTACCCCACTTCTAAGACGGTTGCTTTTATGGTTTGTGAGAAGAACCAATTTATCACGCTCGGGAGGAATATTTTTTTTACATATACGGGACTTGGGAGGCGTAGACATCGGAGGCTCTGCCCTTGCAGCATTCCGTTCCCCGGGAATATTGAGTTTCCTGAGAGAGCTGTAGGTGTTTTTAGTTTTTCTTCTTTTCTTCTTTATCTTGCTTCACACGTCCTTACTTTCCTTTTTACTGCAGGGAAGGAATGTGCTGTACTAAGCCCAGAGCAGCAAGGCCTGGTCAACTACATCCTGGAGTATTCTCAGCTTCCCAAGAATGCAGATCAGATGCTTTTTTGGCAACATCGTTAATGATAACACTCTTCGGGAGCGCCTGGAGTACCAAATTCTAGTGGATAAGGTTATCTGGGATCGTTAGGGGAACCCTAAGAGACCAAATCCAACTGGTGACAAGATGGCTTCGAAGTCACCTACTCGGCCTCCGAGCAAGAAGAGTCGAGCGCACAAGAATGTCTCCTCTTCGGGTAAGCCGGCTGAAACTGCGGTGTCTGCTTCAAAAGATTCGGGTCTGGCTTCTAAGCCATCGGGTTCCCATACTCTGGGCCAAATTTCATCGGCTTCAGAGTCTGCAACGGATCCGTCGGTGTTGAAGAGGAAGGCTGATAGAGGTAAGGCACCTCTAGAGCCGCTTTCGAAGAAAGGACGTGCGGACAAGTCAAGGGACCTCCTGGATATATTGTCTTCCGTTTGGTCTAGTTTAGTACCGATTACTTTTGGTCCTCCTATCGGTTCAAACGAGGCTTTAGAGCCCATTTCTGCAATGGAAGCTACTCCCCTCCACATAGTTCCCTTGGAAGGGCGACCTTGGGAGCCGGGAGAGCCAGTGGCCACTTGTCGTGAGACCCGCATTGCATTTTCTTCCGAGGATAGGCTTCTAGACCCTTTGGTTGGGTTCTCCGATCAGCCCCCTGTGTATCGAGGATAGCCACTTTGGGGGCATTCTGGAAGGAGTTTTCTAATTATCAGATCCTTGGCCTCGGGTTTGGTAGGAAACCCATTGTCGGCAGTCACCAGGTTGCTTCAAGCGGATTACACCCATGGGGAGGGTCGGCTGACTCCAGAGATGTTCGTGGACAAGCTGATCCATTGTCACTATTTAGGTAAGTTTTTTTTTTTTTTTTTTTTTTGAGTGCCTTTACTGTTTCTGACGTGATTTCCTTTCCTGTAGAGCTCCACTCTTATCGTGAGTTGGTATAAAGAGTTCCAGGAGGGCCAGTGGGAGTATGCTGATGAGAGAGTTGAGCTGCGAGGCTTAGTTCAAAAGTTGAGCAAGCAACAAAGGGCCTCTAGTTCTCAGGACCCTAGTTCCAAGGTGGAGAATCTCCGTCGTCTATTAGCAAGGACGGAGGATGAGCTTTTAGCAACCCAACAGGGGCTTAGTGAATCAAAATTGGCCAATGTTCGTCTTTAGACGCACCTCGACATTGCTGACCGGGACGGCCAGGAGTTGGCAATGATTTGGAAGCTTCCTGAGCCAAGTGTGATCGGTTTCGCCAAGGGTACCGCTATTGGAAGGCCAAAGCAGTTCGTTATCTTGCGAAGTTGTCATTTGTTCCTTGCCTTCGGGACTTGTTGTGGGCCCGCAAATTTCATTGGGGTTTTGAGAATCATCGGTACCTCACCATCTGTAGAGATTAGTTTGGCATCGACCCCACCACAGTGGAGTCAAATTTTTTGGTGGTGCCAGCTGCTGCTGTTGACAAAATGGTTGATATAGGCAGGGAGTTGATTCCTGATGCCTAGGAAGTCAATGTGCATGGGTTCCGTTCGGAAGCTAATTTACCCCCCGAGCCTTTTGGTCCCGAGATCCTTGTAGATGACGATACCAATGAATCCCATACTTAAACATTTTTGTTTGTTTTGTATAAGGACTTTTGCTCTTATTTGAGTTCTTGTTGGTCTTCTTGATATTTTTGGGTTGCTTTGAATGCATATCTAAACTTTTTTTGATCTTTCAATATGTTTAGATGCTTTGATATTTTCGTGCACCTTTAAATGCCCATGTTGTTGTATTCTGCGGTCGGGTGTCCTACCCCCCATGGCCGAGGATTAGAATGTATTGTGAACCTCGGTCTTTGAATTCTCCGTTAGTCTTTTGGTATCTGTCGTTTCAGGTTTTGGAGTTCATCATTATTACAGGCACGGCCTTCAATGGCAGGACACGTGGTGCGTCACTGTTTGGGTTTCCTAGGCGATTCTGCGCGGGATGTCTCTTTGCATTTAAAGGTGACCTTTCATTTTCCAAGGGCTTGCGCACTATAAATAACCCTTTGGGATGAAGGAAATTTCATTCAACTGACTGCGCTTCTTTCTCTTTGTTGTGCAAATTTATTTAACTCGCAAGTGCACGAATCAATTGTAGTTTAATGGATTGCAAGTGCGAGGTCGATCCCACAGAGAATTGTATTTTTGAAAGAGCAATTTATATCTAAACTAATTAAATCCTAATCTAGTTCCAAAAGGGTTTTGATTTTTGAGTTTTGAAAATTAAAGGATAAACATAAACTAAATAAAATAAGTAAATCTAAGAATAAAGGTACTAAGGTTTTGGAATTCACACTCACCAAATCATAACAACATACTTTATGTTCATCAATATTAATCCGAAGTTCTCACAAATTAAATCATAGATATGTTTTACTATGCTTCAAAGAATTAATCAAAACCATCCCATGTATCCATTCATTGACCAAATCATAAAAGGAATCCAAATTCAATTGAAACACCAGATGTATCAGTAGAACAAATCACAAGGGATATCCAATTTTTATGAGTTAAAAGCCAAGCAATCAATCATATGAAATTATCTCAAATCATCACATGTATCCTTGAATCACAAGAGATATCCAAGAATCACTCCATACAATTGATTAGAAGTAAAACAATTGAAATATAAAACCCGATAAAATCAGAATAATAAAAACTTACATAAAAGTATTGATGTTCTTCATCGGTGAGGCTTTATCCCCAACCTTAGTTGGGAATTTAGCTCCACATAAAAATAAAATCTAAACCTAAACCTAAACCTAAAGAAAAACTAAACAAAAGAATTTTGCTCTCTGGGATTGTGTATCTTTTCTTGAATGCAAAGAAGTCTATTTATAGGCTTAGGGAAGTCCTAGAAGCCCAAGTAAACCTAGATAATTCGGAGGTCTGTTTCCCAGTTAAAATAGAAGTCTGAAATCGGAATTGGATTTGTCCAGATTTGTGTCCTTTAATTGCGGGGCGATTTTGGCATAGAAAATTTCAGAATTACGAAAATCCTATTTCACAATAAATTGTAGTATTTTGAGCTAGCTTTCTAATGCCATTGGAATCACTTCAATCCAATATTTGAACAGAAAGTTATGGTCGAAATACTAAGATATGTGCAGAATCTGAATTTGAATCCGATCCGAAATCTTATTCAATCTGAACTTGAATCTGATTTAACCTTTTCTTGGATTTGGTTAGACTTAACCACACAATCTAGGTCTTCTCAAAGTATGCTTTCTTCCAAACTTTGTATTTTTCCCATTAAAGCTGCAGTTTTTCTTCAATGACCTACAAAATACTAAAAACACAAAACTAACACAAAATATTAAATAACGACACAACTAAAGGATTAACTAATGTAAATAAAGGGGTCCAAATATGCAATATTTGGCACTGATCAAACACCCCCAAACTTACATTTTGCTAGTCCCTTAGCAAAACAAAACAAAAAATAAAATGAAAGCAAGAAACATAAATCCTCTTTCATGGGAGAGACGATTGCATTTAGCATATGCAACAAGCCTTTTAAACCCCTAGGCATCCCTAGTGGACGAGTGAAGTCTCGTGAAGGCTTAACAGGAATGATACCCACAAACATTGTGCACTATGTTGTTAACAAGAAAGAAATTTCACATAAACCTTGGTTCTTATTCATGAGCAAACTTAAAAAGACAAACACCATCATAACAGTCAAAAGGAAATCCAAAATCAAATTACTCATAAATGGACAATTGAGACCTCATATGTTCTAAAAAGTGTAAAGTGTAATTAGCATACAATCATGAAGCTTTCTGCTTAAACTCAAGACAAGTTCCATAAAATTTGAAAGAATCCCTAACAAATGAAACAACCGAGGCAAGATATGCATTTTTTTTTTTTTTAATAGGCTTTGCAATGTCAAACTCCCTTAAGCTTTCTAATTGACTCATGTAACAAGTGTTAGGCCAATGACTCCCATGCCAGGTGGCTTTAGGGCACTAGATGTAGAACATCTCTAAGGGCTTATTAACTTAAGTCAAAAAGGCTACGAAGTCAGATTAGCCATATCATAAATCAACACTGAACTTCACACCTTTTGACGCGAACACTCAATGCTTAACGAGGCAAGAGGTCCGGTTACTCAGTGAAAAACTCAACATGATCTTTATTTTCTTTTTCCTTCTCTTATTTATTTTTTTATTTTTTTATATATATATCTTGCAAGCCAATGGTTATTCATCAATAGGTCATCCAACAAATCTCAAAGAGAACAAGCTTAAGCTCAAACATCATACCTCACAGAAAACATGTTAATGTGCCCATAAAAATTTATTTCAAAACAAATGAAATCTCTTTTACCCAAAAATAAGTCAAAGGACTCAGACTTCTAATGACATAATGATGATGTTCAACCCTTTAAGCAAGCTAATGGAATGCAAATCACAGTTATAGTTTAACTCAAACTTGACAACAACATAGCACAAATTTTTTTTTTCTTTTCAAATTTTTTAACACAAAATGATAAATAAAAATAAACAAATAAGAACAAAAATAAATAGACAAAGTGTTTTTCCATAACCCCAAACTTGAATTACACATTGCCCTCAATGTGTAGTATAGAAATAGATTACCGGAAGTAAGGAAATCGGAGTGTGAACAAGGCTAGGGCATCCCCCAAACTTAAACACCAAAACACCTGTCAACAAAAACTAACAGCAATATATATATTTTTTTCACAGAACAAAACATCAAAAGATTAATTGCTGTTAGAAACAAAAACAAATAAAAAGAAATGCAATATAATGAAAAAGGAAAGAAAGAATTTGTGGAGTGAAGTGCAGAAAATAAACTGGAAGAGAAAACTTTACAGCGCTTTCCCCGATCATGCGGATGTCCAACCAATCCCTTCCACCCCTTCTTCTTCAAAACTTCATACCCCTCTGGAAGGAGATTTCGCCATCTTTTGTAGACTAGCTTGCTTCGAAGGATCTTCTTAGGAAAATGGTTCCTAGATTTGTGTGCTTGTGTGCACAAGTCCTTGAGTATCTTGACATAAGATGACTCTTTGAGACATTCAGGCGATGAAGCTTTGGGCTCTTGATATGTCTCAAGAGGAACAGTGATGCAGGCAGGAGCTTCAGTACTCATTTCCATGTCACTGGGCAGATTATGATCCATTGGGGGCTCACTATTTTCAGGGTGCTCAACTTGCTCAGGGTGCTCAACTTGCTCAGAGTGCTCAACTTGCTCATCTTTCTCTTCCTCTTCTTTGTTATCCACAATTTCCTCACTCTCAAGTGTGATGGTGACTTGGGCATGCTCATGATAAGAATTTTCGGAATCATCATCATCAATCATATAGTGCCTTTCAGCCATCAGCTGACTTTGAAGTTCTTCTTCCTCTATTCTGTTGAAGTCAGCAACAAGATGACCGATTTGTCCTTCTATCTTGGTCATGGCCTGCTTAAGTTCTTGTATGTCTCTGCCATTAGCCATGTTGGAATTCCTTAGCTCCTGTACAGCTTGATTGGTAAAACCTTTTAGCTCTTGTATAGTTTGAGAGTTGGAATTCTTGAGCTCTTGTATAGCTTGAGAGTTGGACTGGTCGACTTTTTCTATTAATGTTTTCATCATGTCTTCCAGTGATGACTGTGGTGCAGGTTGTGGCTCTTGAGTGGTAGACTGATAAATAGGAGGTTGAGCTTGATGATCGAACTGCGGATATTCTAAATGGCGCAATTCATCAAATTGGTGAGCATAATTTCCTGTAGCTTGAGCTGACCATGAGAAATTAGATTGGTTGCTCCAGTCCGGGTTATAACAATTAAAATTTGAATCAAACCCCAGGCTAGAGAAACTGGTGTTCATTTGTTCATATGAAAAGTTAGATCTAGCTGCTCTGATTTGGTCTAATTTGTCCCGTAAGTCATCGAGCTTAGCTCACAGATCTGGACAATTGTTTTCCTCATGATAAGGATTGAAACAATATGAACATGGTTTATGTGGGTAAAAATTTTGAAGGTAGTTAGTAGGAGCTGGTGTCCTATAACTAGGAGAGGCATTAAAATCATTAAAATGAAAATTCATACTTCCCCCTCACTTTTTAACATGCAAATATCCCACATAAAACATTAACCATTTTTATTTTTTATTTTTTTAAAATAATAATAAAAAACAACTAACTAACTAAAAAAAATAAAACTAAAATTTAAAAACTTACAAAAATGACCAAAAATAAATTTTTGGCAAAAATCTACAGAACTGCTGCAGTTGCTGCTTTTGCTGTAGGGCTGCGCAGAAGGTGCTGCGGCAAAACTGTAAAACAAGCCAAAACAAAACAAAAAAAACAACAAGAAAAATCTTTTTTTTTTTTTAATTTTAATTTTAATTTTTATTAGTAATACGAATAAAACAAAACAAATTGCAGAAAAATAAAATCCTAATTATAACTAGTAGAAGAATAAAACTAATTTAGAAATAAATTGGTTTAAAAAATTAAACAATTCCTCGGCAACGGCGCCAAAAACTTGTTGTGCAAATTTATTTAACTCGCAAGTGCACGAATCAATTGTAGTTTAATGGATTGCAAGTGCGAGGTCGATCCCACAGAGAACTGTATTTTTGCAAGAGCAATTTATATCTAAACTAATTAAATCCTAATCTAGTTCCAAAAGGGTTTTGATTTTTGAGTTTTGAAAATTAAAGGATAAACATAAACTAAATAAAATAAGTAAATCTAAGAATAAAGGTACTAAGGTTTGGGAATTCACACTCACCAAATCATAACAACATACTTTATGTTCATCAATATTAATCCGAAGTTCTCACAAATTAAATCATAGATATGTTTTACTATGCTTCAAAGAATTAATCAAAACCATCCCATGTATCCATTCATTGACCAAATCACAAAAGGAATCCAAATTCAATTGAAACACCAGATGTATCAGTAGAACAAATCACAAGGGATATCCAATTTTTATGAGTTAAAAGCCAAACAATCAATCATATGAAATTATCTCAAATCATCACATGTATCCTTGAATCACAAGAGATATCCAAGAATCACTCCATACAATTGATTAGAAGTAAAACAATTGAAATATAAAACCTAATAAAATCAGAATAATAAAAACTTACATAAAAGTGTTGATATTCTTCATCAGTGAGGCTTTATCCCCAACCTTAGTTGGGAATTTAGCTCCACATAAAAATAAAATCTAAACCTAAACCTAAACCTAAAGAAAAACTAAACAAAAGAATTTTGCTCTCTGGGATTGTGTATTTTTTCTTGAATGCAAAGAAGTCTATTTATAGGCTTAGGGAAGTCCTAGAAGCCCAAGTAAACCTAGATAATTCGGAGGTCTGTCTCCCAGTTAAAATAGAAGTCTGAAATCGGAATAGGATTCGTCCAGATTTGTGTCCTTTAATTGCGGGGCGATTTTGGCATAGAAACTTTCAGAATTACGAAAATCCTATTTCACAATAAATTGTAGTATTTTGAGCTAGCTTTCTAATGCCGTTGGAATCAATTTGAATCCAATATTTGAGCGGAGAGTTATGGTCAAAATACTAAGATATGTGCAGAATCTGAATTTGAATCCGATCCGAAATCTTATTCAATCTGAACTTGAATCTGATTTAACCTTTTCTTGGATTTGGTTAGACTTAACCACACAATCTAGGTCTTCTCAAAGTATGCTTTCTTCCAAACTTTGCATTTTTCCCTTTAAAGCTGCAGTTTTTCTTCAATGACCTACAAAATACTAAAAACACAAAACTAACACAAAATATTAAATAACGACACAACTAAAGGATTAACTAATGTAAATAAAGGGGTCCAAATATGCAATATTTGGCACTTATCACTCTTCAATTTCTTTCCTCATGGCTTCTATTTCTTCATCTGGGAGTTTGCCTGAGACAGTGTCATCGGTTGCTTCTGCCTCCTTTTCGTTTCCCGGGGGTGTGGCATCTTCATCCTTCCTGGCAACTGAGCGGCCTCATTCTCGTGCTCTTGGCTATTTTGAGGCAGAAATTGCCGAATGACGCTTGCTATTGGAGGCACGGGAGCAATGCTTGGCGGATCGCACCAGTTGGCGAAGTTGATGGCTGACATTGAAGTGAAGGATTACCAGATAGCCTAGAAAGACCGGCAGCTGGAGTCACGAGATCGATGGATTGCGGATTTGGAGGCTTATCTCATTACTATTCACGAGAAAAGACGGGAGAAAGCCTCTGATTTTTACTTTGCCACCCAACTGTTTCTGAAGGAGGAAGAGAAGTACCAGAGACTTCGCAGGAAATACCGGTTCTGAAAGGCTAGGGCTCTTGAGAAAAATGGTCCACCCTTCAATATAAACGGCAATGGCCCTTTCGGGGTTTTAGTTTTCTTGTTCTTCATATTCCTGGGTGATTGCTCAAATGTGATTTGTACAACGTCAATTTGGATGTAGAGTACCAGATCGAACCCAGATGTGATGTCTTTGATGTAGTTAGATAAACAAGTAGCCAACTGTCCATTGTAACTTGACCTTTCATGCAATTGTTTTGACTTGATCTTTTTGTAATTGAATCTTCTTGTGATGTAAAGTCTTAAATGAAATGGTTACCTTTGACTCATTTGCTATGTTGTGCTGTGTCGTTTTGGTTTTGTTTGTTTGTTTATTTTGCCGTGCTTGAATATCTCAGGTTTGATGAATCCTCGGTTTTCCTGGTTGAGAGCCTAGTCGGATTTTGCTAAGGGTTTACTCCTTGGTTCCCGAAGTGGGGATTTTTTTTGCTGAGGGTTTACTCCCTTGTGCCCAAAGTGGGAGATTTTTTTTGCTGAGGGTTTACTCCTTATTTCCCGAGATGGGAGATTTTTTTTTGTTGAGGGTTTACTCCCAAGTTCCCGAGATGAGAGATTTTTTTTTGCTAAGAGTTTACTCTCTAGTTCCCGAAGTGGAGGATTTTTTTTTCGTTAAGGGTTTTCTCTCTTGTTCCAAGGCGAGGAAATTTTTTTTCGTTAAGGATTTTCTCCCTTATTCCGAGGCGATGAAATTTTTCTTTTCGTTAAGGGTTTTCTCCCTTATTCCGGAGATTACTGTAAGACAGGGAGTTTATCACCGGGCCCAATGGTCGTTTTGACCAAGGGTTCTCCGACGCTCAAATGAGTTGCTATAAATTGATCTTTATAAATAATCCAGAATTACAAGAAATGAATGCAATGGAAAATTTACTGATAATATTTTTTTAGATGCTCAGCATTCCAGGGTCTCGGCAGTGGCTTTCCTTCTGCATCTTGTAGGTAATAGGCTCCTTGTCTATGGCTTCGAATGACTTTGTATGGTCCCTCCCATGTTGGTCTGAGATTTCCTGCTGCTGGATCTGGGGTGGCTATGTTGACCTTCCGGAGGACCCAGTCCCCAATCTTGAACTGTCTTGGCTTGACCTTTTTGTTGAGATATGTGGCTGTTCTTTGTGGATAGGCTGCCATCATTGCCTAAGCATCATCACTTTTTTCTTAGAGCAAATCCAAACTTAGCTTTATTCTTTCTTCGTTCATCTCGGGGTTATAATGCTTCACTCAAAAACCGATCGAGCCAACTTCAACTGAGATGACTGCCTTAGATCTGAATGCCAAGGAAGAAGGGATTTCTCTAGTTGGTGTTCGGGTGGTTGTTCTGTATGACCATAACACTTCTGGAAGGATCTCTACCCATGCTCCTTTCTTGTCTTCTAGTTTCTTCTTCAGAGTTTTCCTTAGAGTCTTATTTGTGACTTCTACCTGACCGTTGCCCTGAGGATGTCCGAGAGACGAGAAATAATTTCTGATATGGAGTTTGGCGCACCAACTTCGGAAAGGTTCGCAATCGAATTGTTTCCCGTTGTCAATTACAAAAGCATGCTGGATACTGGACCGACTAACAATTGCTTTCCAAAGGAAATTCCTTATATTTCCTGTGGTTATGGTGGCCAATGCTTCTGCCTTTGCCCACTTGGTGAAGTAATCAATAGCCACCATGACGAACCGACATTCTCCTTTTCCGGTTTGGGAGTGGGCCCACTAAGTTGACCCCCCATTGTGCGAAGGGCCACGAGGCCGAAACCGGGCTTAATTCTTCGGGTGGATTGGCTAGCATTCTGTCAAAGCGTTGGCATTTGTCGCAATGCTTTATCATTTCATGGGAATCTCGGTTCATTCCCGGCCAATAATATCCTGCTCGGATTGCTTTATGGGCTAACATTCTCCCTCCCAAGTGGCTGCCACACACCCCCTCGTGAATTTCTCTGAGCACGTATGCAGCCTCGTCTTTGGATAGACATTTGAGTAGAGGAAGGGTGTAACCCCTTCGATACAAAACACCATCAACTTGCATGTATTGTGCTGCTTGGATGCAGATCTTCTGCGCTAGTTTATTATCGGATGACAGCTTGCCTTCCTTGAGAAATTGTAGGATGTCGCGACCCCAATCTAGATACTATTCTTTCTCCTCAATGCACGCTACTTGATTTGTTTGGCCAATTGAAGGTTCGGTCAGCTCCTGGACTAGGCAATCAACTATTATGACTTCTTCCTCGGCAGTGGAGCCCATACGAGCTAAGGTGTCTGCTTGCGAGTTTTCTTCTCTGGGACCTTTGTAAAGGTTATCTTGTCGAAAGATTCCATGATCTCCTTCAGCTTCGCCAAATATTTCTTCATTTTGCTTCCCCGAGCCTCGTATTCTTCTCGAACATGTCTGACTACTACCTGGGAATCGCTTCTGACCTCAAAGGTTTTCACTCCCATTTCCCTCGCCATGTTCATATCGAGAATCATGGCCTCATATTCAGCCTCATTGTTGGTGGTGCTCAATTTTAGTTGTACAGCTGCTTCACATTTTTCGCGATTGGGTCCCTTGAGTACAACTCTGATCCCGCTACATTTTCGAGTTGAGGACTGGTCTACAGATGTTACCCATGTCTCTCCCGGATTGGTTCCTTCTTCTTCGGAGACGTCATAAAATTCGGCCAAAAAATCGATTATCACTTGCCCTTTCAGGGATGTTCTCGGATGGAATTCTATGTCGAATTCTCTGAGTTCTATGGCCCAATTGACTAATCTCCCTGACAAATCTGGCTTTTGCAGGATTTTTCGTAAGGGATACTCAGTCAACACCTTGATTGTATGAGCCTGAAAGTGTGGCCTCAACCTCTAGGCTGATGTGACCAAAGCGAATGCTAACTTCTCGATCTGCAGGTATCGTCCCTCGGCACCGTGCAGGGCTTTGCTGACGAAGTAGGCAGGCTTTTGTACTCCTTGCTCTTCTCGGATTAAAGCCGAGCTTACAGCTGATGGTGACACCGCTAAATATAGGTATAAAGCTTCCCCTTCAACCAGTTGGCTCAGTAGCAGTGGGCTGACTAGGTATTCTTTCAATTCCTAGAAAGCTTTGTCGCATTATGGACTCCAGGAGAAGGATTTCTTCAGGATTTTGGAGAAAGGAAGACACTTGTCAGTTGAGCGAGAGACGAACCGATTCAGTGCCGCTATTCTACCTATCAGCTGCTTTGTGCTTGGAGGCGCTTGCAGGTCCAGGATCGCCTTAATTTTTTTGTGGTTAGCTTCAATTCCCCTTCAGGAGACGATGAACCCAAGAAACTTGCCCGAAGCTACTCTGGATGCACACTTGAAGGGATTGAGCTTCATCCCAGAGTGCCTTATCGTATCAAACGCCTCAGCTAGGTCCGCTACGTGATTGACTGCCCGTATGCTTTTCACCAACATATCGTCTACATACACCTCTATGTTTCGCCCAATCTATTGTCGAAACATTTTGATGACCAACCATTAGTATGTAGCTCCCGCATTTTTTTGTCCGAACGGCTTGACTCGGTAGCAATATAGATTTGTGTCGGTCATGAAAGCTGTTTTTTATTGGTCGGACTCATGCACGGAAATATGGTTATATCCCAAGAATGCATCCATAAAGCTTAGCAGCTCATGTCCCGAAGTTGAGTCTAGAAGCTGGTCTATTTGAGGCAAGGGATAGTTGTCTTTGGGGCACGCTTTGTTGAGATCTGTGAAATTAACACACATCCTCCATTTCCCATTTGACTTTTTCACCAGCACAATATTTGCCAACCAAGTGGTGTTGGATTTCCTTGATGAATCCGGCTTCACGTAATTTCCCAACTTCTTCAGCGATGGCTCTACTTTTTTCAGCCGAATATCATCTTCGCTTCTGCTGTACCAGCTTGAAATTAGGGTCGGCGTTTAGCTTGTGCACCATGACTGAAGGTGCTATCCCAGGCATATCGTCATGACTCCAGGCGAATAGATTGCAGTTACTGTGGAGGAAGGACTTGAGTTCTTTCTTTGTGGTTGGGTCTAGTTGGGACCCAATCTTGATAACTCTGTCAGCTTCGCTGACTAAGAATTCCTCAAGATCTTCGACTAGTTCACCGCCCTTTAATTGCTATCTTTCCTCCTTGCTAGCGTTCCTCGGGGTTGGGGTTTTCGGGCATTCTTTCATAGAAATGTTGTAACACTGTCAAGCTGCAAGTTGATCACCCTTAATTTCCCCGACTCCATGATTCGTCGAGAATTTTACCTTGAGATGCGGGGTTGATGTGATGGCTCTTAGTTCATTGAGAGCCGTCCTCCCGACAATGGCATTATACGCGGAAGGTTGGTTGACCAACAGAAAACGTACCATTATGGTTGCCTATCTTGGATATGACTCGGTTGTGACCAGTAGCTCAATTGATCCGATCGGCTGTATTTGTTCCCCTGTGAATCCCATTACGGGGCAATTGGTTGGGACGATTTTCTCCTATCCCAGATTCAGCTTCTTAAATGCAGATCAATACAGGATGTCTGCCGAGCTCCCATTGTCCACCAAGATGAGATGGACATTATGATTTGCCACTATTAGGGTGATAACCAAAGCGTCTGTCTGGGGGTACGAGACACCCTGGTAATCCGCGTCCGAGAATCCAATCACCATCTCGGTTCTTCGGTACTACTTCACGGGCCTTCCGACAGTGTAGACTTCGTGAGAGCCTTCCAGTTGTCAAGCGTAAGCCTTCCTCGCTCTCCCTGATTCTCCTCCTCCTACGAATCCACCAATTTTGGTGCAGATTTCTGGGAGGTTAGCTTGATGTTGGGGCTCATGGGTTGGGCGCACTGGCCTTCCTCTGTGCTCTTCCCGAGGATACCTATTCCAGTTTCTGCGGTTGGAGCTTCTGCTTTGGTACCGTTCTTACGGCTTTTGATCCTTGGGAGGATGGTAGTTTATTTCTCGGACGTAGTTTTCCCGAGGTGGAGCCACTCTCCGATGTTCTCCCAAGAATCGCACAAGTTTACCATTTTGGATAAACTTTTCAATGAAGTGCCACAAGGAGATGTGGCCTTCTATGTAATGCCTGTTCATCTCGTGGAACTCGCAATAACGATCTGAGTTCTGATTCTACGGGGCCCCGGGAGGTCTTTGATATTCTGGATCCTTCTTGATCTCCATCACAACCTCAGAAATGTTAGCATTGAGTGGAGTGAAGTTGTGATTATTAAACTTCTTCTTGAAATGCTTTGGGGCGTCAAACCCCTGTGGATCTTTCCTCTTCTTTTCTTCCAGCTTCTTAGGAGTCTTCCGGGCCGACCTCATTGCCTTCAAAGTCTCCTCTTCATTAATAAACTCCTCTACTTTGTCCAGTAGCTCCTGGAGGGTGTTTGGCTGCCTTCTCGCGATTTTCCTCGCCGCGGGCTCCTCGGGCGAGATTCCGTTGTAGACAGCTAAGAAGATTACATCGTCCATGGGATCTTCCACTTTCAATTTTTCGGTGTTAAACCGAATCATGAATTCCTTTAAACTCTCCCCTTCTCGTTGGTGGAGTGTCAATAGGTACCCGGACGGTTTCTTCCTTTCTTTAGAACCCAGGAAATGGGTGAGAAAAATCTGAGCTAGATCCTCGAAGGTAGCCACAGAATTAGGTGTCAAGCTTCGGAACCATTACCTAGCGTTTCCCAAGAGCGTAGTCGGGAAAGCTCTGCATGCTATCTCGTCGGGAATGGCTTGTAGCATCAGATGCATCCGATAGTTCTCCAGATGCTCAGTTGGATCTTCGACCCTATTATAGCTCAGAATTTGTGGTGTTTTGAACTTGTGGGGGAGTGGATGATCGATTACCTATTTGGTGAAGGGTGTTTCTGTCCCAGCGAAAAGCTTGCTCACCACTACAGTCTTGTACTTTTCTTTCTTCTCCATGGCTTCCAACTTGGTTTTAAGCTCTGCCAATGCTTTGTCTACCTTCCCTTGCGGGGCCATGATTGGTAATTGTTTCGTCGTTTTGCGGGAGTTTTCACCTTTGCGAGTATGACTGCGTGAGGGAGGGCAACTCTCGCCCTTATGGCTGTGACCGTCAAGGTGGAGGTTCTGGTCATCGGAGTGATGATCGTGATTTCTTTGCCCATCTGACTGTTCATCCTAATTAACTTGGGATGGAGACGAAAATCGAAATCGCAGCTCCTCATTTTGATAGATCAGAAGCGCCATTTGTGCTTCAAGAGAAGCAATGCATTCCTTGTTGCTGGCATTCTGATGCGCCGATAGGGGCCTTTGACTATCTTGTGCCGGTGGTTCTTCGGTGCGAGCTCGGCTTCTTGACCTTGTATTCACCATTGCTACTGATATTTGTTTTCGTAAGAATGAATAGTCATTCCCACAGACAACGCCAAACTGTTGAAGCAATTTTTGGCACGATGAATTCAAGGGAATCCAAGTCTCCGAGCTACGCCATTCGTGGTTCGCTTTTCTGTAAGCCTTTTAGTAAATCTACAAAATCAAAGCACGCATTAAGAGGATGTGCCGGGTGTTGGCCAGCGGTTCCTCCTCCGATGCTTAAGTCAGTATGTGTATTAGTTTAGTATGCATATTTGCGGTCCCTCATACCTTCGGAGTGAGGACTTTTATAGTTGAGCATGCGGAGGTGGTTATGATGGTTGGGCGGGGGATCTGGGATTTGGGCATAACTGCCGAAAGGGTTAATGTTTGTGTTCCCTTTCTTTATGACCGGTGGGAGGGTGTTACATACGTTGATCCGAGGAGGGCCTGTATTTGCGAGGTGTTTTTAAGAGTAGGAGCAAAGTGAGGCCCCACAGGATCTACATCGGGAAAAAGGCAAGGAAGTGAGCACTACTACGGCTTCTTCACCATCAACTCTTATTCCCGAGACGCCATATGAGCCCTGAGCACTTATTCCAGGTAATATGAAATCTTCACTTTTAGGAACATATGACACTCTCCCGATTATTATTGCTTATAACTTACCAAGAGGCCAGGAGAGTAATCTGCAAGAACAAAAAGAGACCATCGAAGTAGAAAAATTCCCTGAGTATTCTCCTCATTTTAATTCAATTCGTGATTCCCTTCCAGATGAGAAACCGTTTGAGAATACTCAGAGATATCTACCTCGATCTGCGGATATTATGATATACCTTTCTATAGGTAAAATTCATTCTCTTTGGTCAAAGAGAAGAAAAGATTAGTGCTTGAAATTTAGACTTAAAGGTCAAAGAACACTGAGCGCATCAAGGATGTGGATTCCGTCGATTTGGCGGATCCCATATATTTCGACTAGATGAGTCAGCTTCTTAGGTTCAAGCGCAAGCCCTGTGCACTTGAACTTCACTTCACCAGGGTACATGATCTCTATCCAGGTTTATTTTATCCATTGTTGCTTCATTATTTGATTATATTTTTACAACAATGTATGCACTTGATTGGTATTTGGTTGGAGTATCACATTTTTTTAGGACATGTGTTTTTGCATTCTGATATGCCCACATCTGCTCATTCAGGTATCCCTATACTCTTGATCTTATTCTTTAGTTCTATACATATATTGGGGACAATGTATGATTCAAGTTTGGGGGTATGGAAAAACAAAACACAGTCCATTTTTGTTGTTATGTCATTCTTAAGCAAATGGTTGAGCTTTGATTTTGGTTTATTTCATTGATAGGCTTAAAGTTATGAACATATGATCATATGACTTAGGGATTTTAAGTCTTGTTACTTACTTTTGGCAACATGAGATGTTTCTTGTTTCAATTTAAATCTATCTTGAGCACACTAGCACATGTCTGTGAGGTATGAACTTTGAGACCAATTATGTTTGTTTTCAATGTCTTGAATTCTATTGGGTTGCATATTGGATGAACAACATTGGCATGCTATATAAAAAAAATTAAAAAAAAAAAAAATCAAGTTTGAATTTTTCGCTGAGTAACCGGACCTCTTACCTCATTAAGCAATGAGTGTTCGCGTCAAAAAGTGAAATTTTTGGGTTGATTAATAAAATGGCTAGCTTAGCTTCGCAGCCTTTTTGACTCGAGTTAGTAAGTCCTTAGGGGTGTCTTTACACCTAGTGCCCTAAAGCCATTTGGTTTGGGAGACATTGGCCTAACACTTGATACATGGGTCAACTAGAAAGATTAAGGGAGCTAAGCATTGCAAAAAAAAAAAAGTATGCCTTGGTTGTTTCATTTGATATGAAGTCCGATGAATTTTGAGATGTTGATTCCTTCATATTGGAATTATTTTGAAGCCTCATGATTATGTGTTAGTTTACTTTGCACTAATTGAAATTTGTGTATCTCAATCTGCCATTTGTAAGTGATTTGACTTGTAAATTCCTCGGAATTTTGAAGATGGAGGTTATAATTTTAAACTTGCAAATGAATGAGAACCATTATTTTTGTGACGCTTTATCCTTTTGAATGACATAATGATGACAATGTTTATGGGTATCATTCCTGGAAAACCCTCACGAGACTTCACTCGTCCTCTAGGGAATGCCTAGGGGTTTAAAAAGCTTGTTGCATATACTAAATTCAATTGTACATCCCACGAAATATGGATTTATCTTTTTATTTTTCAGTTTATTTTCAGTTTTGTATTGCTAAGGGACTAGAAATATGTAGGTTTGGGGGTGTGATAAGCGTCGAATGTTGCACATTCAAGCCCCTTAATTTGCATATGTTAATTTCTTAGCGTTGTTATTTGTTTGATTTTGTTTTGTTTTTATGTTTCAGGGCTTTAAATGACAAATACTAGAAAAACCATTGATTTTGGGCTTAAAATGAAATTTACTGTAGCATCACTGTAGCACTTATTGTAGTTGGTTACTGTAGCAATTACTGTAGCTACAGTGCGCTTGAGCGCACACGGGCGGCAAAGACAAAAACAACTCCGAAATTGGTAAGGAAAGTTTTTTTAGGTCTCCCAATCCGACTGGGAGACTGAATTACAAAATTTATGGGATTCCTAGGGCTTCTAGGGTTCTCCTAATCCCTATAAATAGGCCTCTAAGCATTGAGAAAGAAACGCACCGCTTCCTAGAGCTAGAAATCATAAATTTGTCTTTGGAGCTTTGAAGATTATGAGCGGCTAAACCCCTTCGTGGGGTGTCGATGTAACCCTATCTAAACACAATGGTTTGATTGTATTTAGGTTCTAGATTTTCAATTTATGCATGTTGATTGTATAACTATGAGAATTGCTACCTTTTGATTCTCTTCATAATTATTAAATGCAATTGTTCTTAAATTCCAAAATCAATATTTGTGAAATTCTTCTCTTGTCTTAGAAAGTATTTTACTTTTGTTGATCTCAAATCATTCTTGTTTTCTGTGATTATGAGGATAATGGTTATACAATGAATTTAATTGACATATGATCAATAGGATTTTATAGGCCTTGGCTAGGGAAGACAGATTGTACTATACCCTAGTTTAGTGTAATTTAGGTAGACATTCTGTGCCAACCGAAGATGGGTTACACTTATTCATTGATTGTATGTATCATGTTAAAGAATTTGATAATTTACACCTAGGGAAGACAAGTCGTACCGCATCTTAGTGGTTAGGTGGACGATCCGTGCCAACCGAAGATAGATTATGCTTATTCTTTAAGAAGATAGTTTCTTGTTTATTTATAACATGCATAGAATGAATTTCTGGGATTAATTATGATTAGCAATTGTTGTGCGGATAGAGGTGAAGTCAACACCCCACATTCTCTCTCTTATTTTAAATCTCTTTTATTTTCATGCACCTTAGTTGTAAAGAAAATCAAATCAATTTTCTTTTTAATTAAATTAACTTTGATCTTTCGAATTTGATAATAAAACCCCTGCAGTCTTTGAGGTTCAACACCCTCAATATAGCCCTATCCTACAGGATTCGTCCTATTGCGAGTAGTAATTTTATAATTAATATTTTTGGTCACAAAAATACCACATCAGCAGCCATTAACCAAAATTGAGAACCTCATATAGAAATGCAAGAGTAGAACTACCTTTTCCATTTTGTCACCAAAACCAAATATGCACACCATATAAATCATATAGTCCCAATTTACATGACGGAAAAAATACAGTTTACCCCCTGAAGTATCCACGCATTTGCGCTTTGGTGCCCAATGTTTAAAAAGTGATGAAATACCCCCACAATGTATCTGACGTTGGCAAAAAAAAATCATCCGTTTATGAAATTTGTCTAATTGGATGGAAACCAAGTCACGTGTGTGGCACATGACATTTTTTAACCAAAACTTTCAAAAATGACATCGGAGGGTAAAGTGTAAACATAAATGATTTCGGGGGTAAAGTGTAAAAGGCTTATGTAAAAAAAAAAAAAAAAAAAAAAAAAAAAAAAAAAAAAAAAAAACTTAAAACAAAGGTCTATATTACAAAAGAAAAAAGACATTAAAAAAAAAATAAAAACTATACTAAACTAAACCTAAAACATAAAACAAAAGGTTTTTTTTTTTAAAAAAAAAAAAAAAAAAAAAAAGTGGGGGATGGCTCAGCCATCCTCTTTGGCCAAGCCACCCCCAGACTGACCAAATGAGGACGTCTAGGCCATCCCCAAACCCATTTGGGGTGGTTTCGGCCACCCCATTCGGATATATGAGGTGGTTGGACCACTCCCTTAAGACACATGGGTGGTTCGGTACCTCATACTAGCCGAATGGGGATAGCCAAGCCACTCCCTTTGCGAAATCGATGGGGTCGAACCACTCCCAAATGGCTGGGCTACCCCCAACCTTTTTTTTTTTAATTGATTTTTTATTTTGCATATAAACGTTCTGTTTTTAGGTTTAGCTTAGTTTAGTATTTTTAGTATTTTTTTTTTTGTTAATTTATATATATATTTTTTATTTTGAATATAAACCTTTTGTTTTAAGTTTTAGGTTTAGTGTTTTTATTTTTTATTTTATTTTTTTATGTTTGTATTTATGTTTACACTTTACCCCCGAAGTCATTTATGTTTACACTTTACCCCCGATGGCATTTTCGAAAGTTTCGGTTGAAAAATGTCATGTGCCATGCATGTGACTTGGTTTCCATCTAAATAGACGAATTTGATGGACGGATGGTGTTTTTTGCCAACGTCAGATACATTGTGAGGGTCTCTCGTCACTTTTTAAACATTAAGTCCAAAACATAAATGCGTGAATACTTTAGGGGAGTAAAGTAAATTTTCCCCTTACATGATCATAGGACTTTTCATTGCCTAGCTTACCCCTAGATTCTGACTTTTAATCCTGCTATCAAAAGATTCATCAGCAATAAGATTGAATTAAGAATGTCTCCCTGGAATTGTGTAATTAGTGTAAGGGTAAAAAAAATTCTTAAATTTACATTTCATGGAAATCTTAAAATTACACTCATGCTTCTATAGTTCTATATAATTGCATGCAGTGTCAAATTTAACATAACTTTTCCTCCCAAGGCGATTACACTTTAGAAACAAGGGAAAATTACAGTTTACCCCCCTAAAGTTGTCAGCGATTTGCAATTCGACCTCCAAAGTTTCAATTTTTGCAATCCACCCCCCTAAAGTTTCAATTTTTTTCAATTCAGGCATTCCGTCAGTCAAAGCGGCTTTGACTGACGGAACAGTGATCACGTGCGACGCACGTGATCACTTCTGACCTTTTTCTACCGAAAATGCCCCCATCACTTCTAACCTTTTTCTACCCAAAATGCCCTCCATCCCACAGACTCTCACTCCTCTGTTTGCCGAGAACGACGACGAGCATGTCAGAGATCACCTTTGATCTTAACGCTGGCCGGCCGATTCCGAAGAGAAAGGTTGAGATTTAATCATCGTTTGGATGCAGAGAAACTGAGAGAAAAGATAATTTCGAGTGCTTTGGTTGTGGAAGTTTTTTTTTTTTTTTTTTTGACTTTGAATTCATTGGAAAATGAAAATTTTATTTTGGGTGAGCCAGTTGATCGGTAGGGAAAAAAAGGAACAGATAGGTAGTGAAAATAAGGAAAGAGATCGGTAGTATATAAAATTTGTAAATGGATTGAGTTTTTTTTTTTAAAAAAAAAAATCTTTGTTTGGTTACTGAGAATCCGGTGGAAAGGAAGGAGCGAATGAAAACTGAAAATTATTCAGTCCTATCCTTTTGCTGTGGTTCATGTGGAAATTTGAATTCTCGTTTGAAATTTTATAGATACAATGAGGTTCTCACAACCCACAAGAAAAACCAGAAAGAATTTGAAAACACACAAAATCAAAAATTTATTGCGGTTATTAGCTTGGCACCAAGAAGAATATGAACAAATATCATTATATCAACAACAATTCTTCATTATAATAATCCTATCACTGTATCAACAACAACAATCTCAACCTCCCTGAAATCAACCGCCGTCTTACATAAACTTCAGAATCATGAATATCAGATGAAAATAAAAAAGGAAAATATATATATATATATGATCTACTAAAGTAGATCGGTATTGCCCATATAATGAAAGCAGATCTTGGTCCATGGAGTCCCAAGAAGGTAAGAACTCCAACTTGTCTGATGCTTCTTCGGCCAAATATGATATACAAGTGGGACCTGCACTTTGAGCAACCTGTGCGAAAAACCAGGGGATTGGGGGCATTTTGGTCCCCAAAATGCCAACAGTGATCACGTGATTACTGTTCCGTCAGTCAAAGTGGTTTTGACTGACGGAATGGCTGAATTGAAAAAAAAATGAAACTTTGAGAGGGTGGATTGCAAAAATTGAAACTTTGGAGGTCGAATTGCAAATCGCTGACAACTTTGAGGGGGTAAACTGTAATTTTCCCTAGAAACAAAGTATCCTATGAAGAAATTAAAAGCATGTCCAAAAATTGTCCCAAAGCATGTCAATTTCTTACATTAGTTTCTGAAATTGGACATGAAACCTCACAAAAAGATAAAAATTGAAAATGAGATCTAGCTAGAGTAACACCTTGATCACCATATGTTTTAGCAATACTAACAAGAATTTCCCAAGCCTGAATCAAAACCTCATTAACCAAAGCTGTAACATATCGGTCCCATATTAGGAAGATGAGAAGAAGCCCACATAGAGTGGGTGGCTTATAAAGATAGCCATGGGTGTTAAGTCCCACATTATCTAGTTACTAGGTGAAACTGTGCTTTATAATGAATTCTAGGAAAACTCTAAATTGACTAGTTCTTTTGGGGTAATAGCGTAGATGCGAGTGTTTTTTCCTGAATTTAAAATGGGGAGTTTGTAACATACCGGTCCCATATTGGGAAGATGAGAAGAAGTCCACATAAAGTGAGTCGTTTATAAAGATTGTCATGGGTGCTAAGTCACACATTGCATAGTTCCTAGGTGAAACTGAGCTTTATAATAAATTTTAAAGAAGCTCTAAACTGACTAGTCCTTTTGGGATAATAGTGCAGATATGACTAGCGCTTTTTCTTGGGTCATTACAAAAGCTTTGTAATTTCTTTTTCTTTTTTGATAAGTTTCAAACATATTCTTAGGAGTACTGAGATTCAATACAATAAGTTTCAAACATACATGGTCCTCCATCAACAACCTTAGCAGAACATTTAACTAGGCAGAGTGTGACTGATGGGCTTGGTTGCCTCCTACTGGGCTTGATCAAAGTTCTAGAGGATTGCCCTCAGACACCTTTGTTATGGTATGGTCACATGATTGATTGAAAGATCAGCATCCACATGGGAAAAGAAAAAAGAAAAGCATATCAACGTGATGAGATTGAAGAAAGAGTTGCAACAATAGAAAAGCATGGCAGAGAAACTAAGAGAGAGCTCAAAACAGGGATATTATTTGAAGTTAAAACAAGTACATCTTGAATGATAGGTCTATAACATGCAATGCATGTAACAAAAGACACAAAATTAAAATCCATCTTAAATTAAATAACGGTTTTAAAAGCCATCTATGAACATAGAAAAATAAGTGTAAAACAATGGAAGCCTCTACCACATTACTAGAATTGATATTATTTTTTAAAGCCCTGAATTGGTTGGCGTGTACAAGTGTAAGGAAAGTGTTTTTCTCTTTCAATATATATATATGACCGTAAAAATAAATAAATAAAATAAAATGATAATTAAATTATGCCTCTAAAATTAAAAAATATTAGCAAACTGAAAAAGAAAATGGTTAACTTTACAAAAGCACCGTGAACTTACATGTTTTTTAAGAAGACTCTCTCAAAGTTTAAAAACTCACAATTTCATCATTCGAACTTTTAATTTGATTCAATGTACAACTTTTATCCGTTTTTTGTGTTAACCCCTAATGGAGGCTATGAAAAATACCAAAATACCCTCAATGTATTGTTTTTTTAAAAAAAAAAAAACAAAAAAAAAAAACAAATTAATGTGAAATTAAAGATAAATTTAGTATTTTATAAAAATTTCAGAGGTATAAAGGTCATTTCATCCATTTTAACGTTGGTTTAATGCCAAACCGTAATGGAGGGGGATAAGTTGCATCAAATTAAAAGTTCAAGAGATGAAATTGAGAGTTTTGAGACTTTAGAAAGCCTTCTCAAAAACGCGTAAAAGTTTAAGAGCGCTTATAAAGTTTCAAAATAATAATAATAACAATAATAATAATAAAGGATTTTAAGGTGGAAATGACCATTGAATTGGGACCCTCTCAAATCTTGCTCCCTATGAAGTAAAATTCGAACTCCGCCACTAGAAGGTGGTGTAATGAATTGAAAAATATCATCACCATTTCCAGAATGATATAAAGCTCCAACCTTCCGGAATCAGGAAAAGAAATACGTATCTTTCCCTTGTAACAAATCCTGTATATGATTTATTAATTACTCTTCATTTTTCTTTTTTAATTTGATTTCTCAAAGTTATGTTAAATTTGCTGGGTCCATTACAAAAAAAAAATCCAATTAGTGACATTTGGAATAGTGATATTTTTGCAAAACATCACTAAAATACGGTGTTTTACTGTTCAAACATCCATATTCATAAAATAGTGACATCTAAATAATGTTACTATTCATGCATTGCCAGTCACGTGTGAACGGCGACACATGAACAGTAATACTATTCACATGTTGCTTTTCGAGCGTGTTAATAGTATGTTATTATTCAAACGTCTCTAATTTTGAAAATATTGACGCTCAAAGTTTGCGTTTATAACAATCACCCACACTCAAAAACTTAAAAAAATTTCCCCTTTCACCCACACACATATAACTAATTTTTTATTTTTTTAAAAAATAAAATAAAAGAAAAAAAAAAAACTGGAGCCACCCCAGAGGTAAAAATTCAAATAAATTAATAGTTTCTCTTTATACTATGAAAAATATATATATTTTTACCAAATATATATATCTTTCAAAAAACTGGAGCCAACCGGCAACCACCCCTCTTTTTTTTAATTTATTTGAATTTTTTTTTTTAAAAAAAAAAAAAAGAGAAAATTAATTTGAAAGATATATATATTTGGTAAAAATTATTATTTTTTAATTTTTTTAAAGAGTAGTGACATTTAAACAGTGCAAAGCATCACCTTTCAAAAATGTGACACGCACTATTCACATGTGTGAATAGTGTCAATGTCACATTCTAGAAGGTGACGTGCACTATTCACACATCACCTTTGGAATGGTGACAATGTGAGCAAAAATGTCACCTTGTTGTGACATTTTCACTGTTCAAACGTCTCCAATTTTTATTCTAGTCATTTTGTTTAAGGACATTTGCAAAATATTGCTATTTGAATGTTACTAATTCAATAATGGCATTTTGTGGACTTAAAATATCGCCTTCCACATGTCCTTATTTTGACAAATTTTTGTAGTAGTCCTTCCTCAGGTCTGAAGGATGACCAAACCCAGCCTAATCATACTTCCAAATCTATAAAAAGGATAAAAATTTGTTAAGCTGAGTAAAAAAGGAAAAAAAAAAATTAAAACTTCACACATGCCTCCGTAAACTTTCATTCGTTTGAAGATCCCTTAAAATTTAAAAACTCTCAATTCACCATCGAACTTTTAATTTGATGCAATATACTTTATCCGTTAGGGTTTGATGTTAAATAGACGTTAAAAATAGATGAAATGACTTTTATATCCCTAAACTTTTATAAAATTCTAAATTTACCCTAAATTTCACATTAAAATTTTTTTAAAAAAAAAAAACAAAAACAAAAAGTTGATGGTATTTTGGTATTTTTCATAGCCTCTATTATGATTTAATGCCAAATCATAATGGAAGATAATAGATTGCATCAAATTAGAAGTTCGATGAGTGAAATTGAGAGTTGCTGAACTTTTATGGGTCTTTTCAAAACCCATAAAAATTCAGGGTACCTTTGTAAAAAAATTAAAAAAAAAATAAAAAGTCTATTTGGTAAGAATAATTGTTCATCTTTTTTCTTTGATTTGGGTTTTGTTGCTGTTGAATGAAAGGCGGTGGTGGAATACTGCATTATCATCAACTTGCTGTTGAATGAAAGGCGGTGGTGGAATACTGCATTATCTTGTCGTTGGGTTGCGATTCTCAAAACACTTGAATCACATATTGGTGGAATGGTGGGCTGCAATGCATCATATCATCAATTCAGTGGACAATAAATTCTGGACAAATAATTCGGTGGTGGGAAACTACAAACCATTCACGCGTGAATATCGACGTGTGAATAGTGCTAATGTTCAAACATCCTTATTTATGCATAGGGCTATTAAGTGAGTGAAGCGTCTCACGAGCAAGTTCGGGCTCGGCTCGTATAAGCTTGGCTCGTGCTCGTCGAATATTAAATGAAGCCTTTCATGAACACAAATCCTAGCTTGAATATTAAACGAGACAAGCTCGGCTTGACTCGACTAAACTCGTTAGCAAGCTCGTATAAGGCTCGCCTTGCTTATTAAACTCAGCTCGTATATTTTTTATTAAGTAACAAATAACAATATATAGTCAACATTACTCATTTACTCAATAATAACAAATATATTATATACCTTTGTTTTTTGTTATTTATGCATATGTGTATATATATTATATATATGTGTATATTAATATAAACACATATAAGAAATATATATATATATATATATATATATATATATATATATATGGTAAATAATAAAAAATATATGATATTATCATTAATCATTTTATCATATGATATAATCATATAGTACAACCGTATAGGTTATTATGTCATTTAATACAAATATTATAATTAGATAGTTTATACTTTGGAAATTGGAATCGTATACGGTATATCACATAATCATTGATCATTATATAATCATATGGTATATCTGCATAAATTATTGTGTTATTTAATCAATACATTATAATTATATATTTTATTCTTATAAAACATATATGATATATCACATGATCTTAGATCTAAGATAATATTAATATTAATTGTGAGATAATATGATCATAAAATTTAAATATGAGTGTATGACCATTAGATCATTATGAATTTCTTACTTAGAGTTTGAGTATTACTATTAGATTAAATGATTAATAATTAAGTAACTAATGTGTTTCTTATAATTTATACATTATAATCACAATTTACGGTAAGTAAAAACTGAAGAATTTGAATTTAAATCATATATCATGAATCGTGATAATAAGAACATATATAATATAAGTTTATAAATTATAACAATTAACATTGACTCATTACCTTTATAAATTAGATAATGATACAATCATATGACTATACAAGTATATAAATGTTTACATATAAGATACAATATATATTAATATTGACATTATATACTTGACTCGTGTTAAGCATTAACATTTTAATATATTAACTAAATAATACTATATGTAATATGAATATATAATGGTAGACTATTAGTGTGTGTGAGTGTGATATAAAGCATTTGACATTATCACTTAAAAAACACTTAATCTAAAATAAGAAGAAAAAAAAAGCGATTGAAAAAACAAAATTTTTAAATCGCAATTATTAAAATAGAAATATCAAACTGACCCTAAATAATACTGAATAACACAATTTTTATTCCTAATTCCCAAATTTTGAATTTTGAATTGTTGATTGAATTTAATTGTGGCCGTCCAATTTAATTGAATTTAATCTTGGATGTTGGATTTAATCAATGGAACCAGTCTCACCATCAAATGCACACATAGGATTAAAACCCTAAATACTATAAATTAATCTCTAAGAAAAAAAAAACCTAAACCTAAATCGTAATAGCCGTCTCTTTCTCACTCATACAGCCCCTGTCCCTTCCTGACTTCCTCACACAGACGACACTTTCCTTTCACCTGGCCTCTTGCCTCTCGTTGTCTCACCCCTCGCCGTCTCACCTCTCGTCTCTCACAGTATGCCTCGATTGCCTCTCAATCGAGCTCGAGCTCGAGCTCGAACAGGGTTCCAACCCTATCGAGCTGAGCTCAAGCAGTGAAGTCAAACTCGACTCGAGCTCGAGTCTGAGCCAAAAACAAACGAGCCGAGCCTGGACAGCCCAAGCTCAGCTCGTTTACACCCCTATTTACGCATGAATATAGATGTGTAAACAGTAACACTAATCATCTATCCCTATTCACATGTGAATTGGGACGTTTAAATAGTAAAACGCCTCAAATTACTAACATTTTCCAAAAACATCCCTATTCCAAATGTTACTAATTGCGCTTTTTTTGTAGTGTTGCATCAAATATTGTAGAGTATGAAGAGATTAAATATTGTATCCCCTTTTTCAAATTTAAAATTATTAAAAGTGATAAAATAACCTTTATACTGATTATTTTTTATAAAATTCTAAATTTACCCTCAATTTTCAAATTAAAAATCAAGATTTGAAGGGTAATTTGGTCTTTTTAGTAATGTCCTTAGGGGTTAACAATTGAATTTGATGGAGAGGGTAAACTGAATCAAATTGAATGTTTATGAGGTTAAATTGAGAGTTTTTAAAATTTAGTGGAGTCTTCGCAATACACGTGGTA
This sequence comes from Corylus avellana, assembly GCF_965113065.1. Classification (NCBI taxonomy): domain Eukaryota; kingdom Viridiplantae; phylum Streptophyta; class Magnoliopsida; order Fagales; family Betulaceae; genus Corylus; species Corylus avellana. Next base: position 26,259,637 of record NC_142490.1, on the reverse strand, counting down.
GTTTAGAGGTTTAAAGTGAAATTTCCTTAAAAAAATAAAAATAAATAAATAAATAAAATAAAAAAAGAAGAGAAAAAGAGAGGGTAAAGAAAAAACGAGGAAGAAAAATATTGTAGAGCAATAACATTACTATGTTATTGAAAGATTACTAGGATCGAGTTCTACCTCTAAGAGTCAAATAAACAAAGCATTGAACTAAGTCATATAACAAAAATAAAACATTCACAGCGGAATTAAAACAACATCACAAACACAACACAAAGTGTGTTTACGAAGTGTAAAACCCTTTGAATAAGTCAAAGGTAAAAACCACTCCGGAGCAGCCAAACTCGAGAAATCTCTATATGAAGATTCAGAGTTACAGAATAGACGATAATCACAACCTTGAAGACTTCTAGACTTAGTAAGAACAACAAGCTTCCCAACTTGTCTCCATCCTAACCATCTTCACGAAGTACATTTCCTCACCAACCCTTCGGTACACTTCTTCCTTCAAGTAACTAAGGCAACAATCTTTGTGTACGTAAATGAACAGGCAACAAGCCAAACAAGAATAAAGGACTACCCGAAGCTTTATCGCGTTATTTTTTGAACAAACAACTCTCGAAACATAGCGCTCATAGAGAACTATTGAGACTTGTACATAGAAATTATTTTCCAAAAAGACAACAGTGAACAGTGACAGGAAAATCCTTTTATAGGGAAAGCATTTTACTCTTCATGTCCTAACAAGATACATTTTTCGTTAAGACGGAATGAAAAAAATCATAGATCTAAGAATTCCACATCCTAATAAGAAAGCAGTTCTGTTATGACCGGAAGAACAAATGTCACCTATTCGTCATATGTCCCGTCCTGACACACCATCTGACGAGAAAACAGGGAGTTCAACATTGATCTCGTTTTATGTCCCATCCTGACAAGGTTCTTGATGAGGCAACAATAGCTTCAGCTTCAATCCCGTTACATCCCCGTCCTGATGCAACTCCTGACGAGGAAACAGTAACTCCACGTTACATGTTCCGTCTTGACGCAACTCCTGACGAGAATATAGTAACTCCCCTTTACATGTTTCGTCTTGACGGCACTCCTGTCGAGAAAACAATAACTCCTTGTTACATGTCTCGTCCAGACGGCACTCCTGACGAGGAAGCAGTAGGATCTTCACATAGTTCCACTATATGTCCCGTTCTGATGGGGTTCGTGATGGGAAAACAGAAAGTTCTTCAACAACCCCGAAAGCCTAAGTGCTATTCTCCAAAGTTTTAAACAAAAAAGAAATACAAGAAATATCATTGAATAAAGCCAAACTAAAACCTAACAATTTGCCCCTTTGGCCATTCAGTGACAAAACCCTAAACAAGGTTTAAAATTTTACACAAATAATAAAACCAACTAAACACAAAGAACACACCATGTGCAACCCTTCCAGACCAAAGTGCTAGGTCATGGAATACTTCATCAAATGACCATCGTTGCACTAATCCAAAAACAATCAAGACCACACACTATCTTGATTCTGAAACATCTCACACAAAAGGCATTATTGCACCATATTCAATATTTCAACGAAAAACCAAGCAAAACTAGGAATCCATAATTTGAATAAATTTAAATCATTGCTTAGGAATGAAACTCATTGTTCATTTTCTCTCTATAAATAGAGAGCACTCTTATGTATTCAATCACTCAATAAAAAAAGAAAGATTAAATAGAGAGCAAAAGAAAGATGTGAGACTAACATAAGAGGAGGCCAATAGCCAAATCCTCTCCACACTTAATCAACGTAGGACAAATCGATATCTCCACCACTGTGTACTAAGCTTTAAAACTTGTGTACATCAACGAATAGCTTAAAATCTAGGGTTGTAATCGAGCCGAGCTGAGCCGAGTCAAGCTTTAAGATTTCATGACTGGCTCATTTACGAAGATGCATATTCGAGCTGAGCTCGAGTTCAAGCCAAGCTATGAAATGTGTGTTCAAGACTGACTCGTTAGAAGCTCGAGTTCAAACTTGAGCTTGTTGAAAATGCTATTCGAGCTGAGTAGGGCTCACCTCAAACTCAAGCTACCCTATTAAATTCTTTAATGTTTGATTGAAGCAGAGTTCAAGCCCAAATTTTAAGACAACATCTAGACATTTATCTATAGTATAAATATAAAATACGTAACTATATAAGACATATTATACAATATAGCATATAACTATAATTTATGAGTAGCAAATTAATAATATATATTATTGTATATAACTAGATAATAGAAACTATAGTATATGTATAATGTGAGCAAGTTATAAATACAGTATACTATGTATCACTAATTAACCATAGAGCAAGTATAATATATAATTATACTTGAAAAAAAAAAGAAGAAGAAGAAGCTAGTAGCAAATATATATATATATGAACGAGATAACGAGTCGGGCAAACAAGCCGGTCAAGCTTTAAACCAGCTGAGTTCGTGAGCTACTATCTAGTTTTCTCGAGCAAATCGGTTATGTATCATTTACTAATCAAGCGAGTTTCTATAGTAACGAGCAGGTTAATTTGTATAGTATCAAGCTCGATTTCGAGTCGAGTTAAACCGACTAAATATCGAGTAGGTTTTCGAATGGACTGATTTATTTACAGCCTAGCCTAAACCAAACAGTTGTCTCCAATCTACGTCAAATCAAGGTTAATGGTTTCTCTTGTCAAATCCTGTCAGCACTAGCTAAATTTTTCCTTCAGTTTCTGAGCAATTTCATTCATAAAAGAGGTATTTTAAGAATAGAGCATATTTAGTAGGCCTACAAAGCTATATTTTTTATGAGTTGATTTGGTGAAAAGTGTCAAAACTCAAAAGGAACTTCTCACCAATTTGTCGAAAAAAATTTGAACCACCAGAAGCCTTAACTACATACGAGCATTCCCAATGGAAGAGCTAAATGTTACTTTTATCGAAAATAGCTCTTCAAATGTTTAAAAAACCACCGACATTGGATTAGCCAAAAGAAAACGTAAAATAGATATTTGATTTGAAGAGCTAAAAAAAAAGCTAAATGTAGCAGCACTTTTCAAGGGAGCTATTTTATTTTTCATTGTTTCTCTCACCTATTTTCTCTTTTTCCCAAATCTTTTCCTACTTTTTCTCTGCATGTTCTCTTTTTCCCAAAATTTTTCCAATTTTTCTTCTCACATATTCTCTTTTTCCCAAAACTTTTGAGAAGCGATTTTACATAAACATATAGCTCCTCCATTGGGAATGCTCTAAGGGAAACTCTACTTATCTGGATAAGCAAAACAAGAAAGCAAACTCAAACCAACCCATCATCCTAAATCATTTAATCAACCAATTCCAAGGCAAATAAGTGGTTAATACTTCCATTTGATTATGTTTTCTTTTCACGTGTTGATTAATTCGTGGTTTGGATTGCACGTTACAATGGTAATTTTAAAAGTCACTATGTAGAACATTAGTTTACCAATTTCCAAAATATTAAGAAAAAATCATAAAGAAAATCAGTTGTTTTTTTAGATATATTTTTTTTTTCAATCATGGCTCATAATTAGGAAAAGAGAGAAGAAACAAATAATTCAAATATGGTAAAGATTATTACAAAGAAACATTTCATAATTTCACTAAACTAACAAATATTGCCACAAAACAACCGAATACAATTTCAGCTGAATTGTGCTAAAAACACCAATCACACAACTGTATTCTCTGCATGACGATTAAACTCCCTTTCCCTATGCCTTCTTAGGAAGAGTTGGGATGCTCTGCTGATTCCTGAAGAAATTGTCTGGATCAACAGCAGTCTTAACCTTCACCAACCTATCAAAGTTGGCATTGAAGTACTTTGCCCCATAAACCTGTCCTTCTGCATAGCTGTTCTTCCCTTGGTGATTGATGCCAATATCCAGGTCTCTGTAGTTCAGAAATGCACTTCTTGGATTCTTGGACACAAATGGAGTCAAGTAATCGTGAAGCTTCCTTATCTGGGTTGTGTAGTTCTTGTCTAACTCATATCCTGGTTCTTTCCAATTCACGGAGTACTGAATCTTGAACAAATTTCCGGCTCGGTGTGGAAATGGCGTCGCAGAAGCAGGGATTTGGCTCATTTTCCCACCATATGGATTGAAAACCAAACCTGTTTTCCCAAGCTCAATCATCCTCTTCCATATAAATTCCAACCCATCTTTGGAAATTGGTTGCTGCACATAATCTGACTTCCTCCTCGTGAAATCTGCCGTGTCGGGATGTCGGTCGAGCAGCCAATTGGGTGTTGTGTTGTTGTCCTTGATTCCCCACCAAAGAACAGAGCCAATCCAATCCTTTTCCAAGACATCTCCTTTCTTCACACCCAATTCAGGAAATTCCTTGTTCAGCAAGGTAATTAGTTGGTCGGCGTTTCCGAGAAACTGCGCGATGATTGTGATTCTGATGGTTTTCTCACCCTTCTTCGTTTTCGAGCTCGAAGGTTGAACGAGCATCCTCATGAAAAGGTTTTCGTCTATGGTGGGAGCCACATGCTGCCACTTGTAAACAATGTCGGTCGCGTTCTCTTCCAAGTACTTTTCCACCCGGAAAACCGTTACCTTTTCCGGCACCGGAACCAACGCAATTTTGTACGCAATTACGACTCCGAAGCTGGCTGCTCCTCCTCCTCTAATGGCCCAGAAAAGATCTTCCCCCATTGAATTCTTGTCGAGAATTTTACCGTTAGCATTGACTATCTTCGCGTCCAGAACATGATCCACCGTTAACCCATGTTTACGCAGCATGTTACCGTACCCGCCGCCGCCGAGGTGCCCGCCGACACCGACGGTGGGGCAAACGCCGCCGGGGAAGCCAAGTACTTTGCTTTTCTCCCAGATTCCATAATAAAGTTCTCCGAGCGTGGCGCCGGCTGAAACCCAAGCAGATTGTTCTTGAATGTTGACATCGATGGACCGCAGATTGGACATGTCGAGCATGATAAACGGCACGTCGGAGATGTACGACACGCCTTCGTAGTCGTGGCCACCGCTTCGGATTTTGAGCTGCATTCCGATGTTCTTGGCGCAAATCACGGCGGCTTGGACGTGGGTTTCATCCGTTGGGGTTACAATGATGACGGGTTTCGGCGTGGAGGAGGTGTTGAAGCGGGCATTTCTGATGTAGGCGCGCAGCACAGATGAGTAGGAAGGGTTGCCTTGAGCATAGACCAGCTTAGATACTTGGGCTGGCTGGTTGCTTAGCTTTGACAGGCATTGAAGAAAGGTGTCATGGACTGAAACAGAGGCTGCCGATGAAGCAGAGATTTGAAGAAGAAGAAGAATAAACAGAGGAATCATGACAGCAAGATACAAAAGGATTTATCAAGAGAGATGCCTTTCTCACTGCTGTGTTTTCAAGTTTGTTCTCTCCATGGGGTTTATATAGAGACAAGTGGTTTAGGTTCGGTTCGCTGTGCAGGCCATTAACTACGGAGAACGGCTATTTTTCTTACCCTTTTCGTTTCCTTTTTCTCTTTTTTTCGGAGAGAGTTTCTAGGGTACCAAACACCCCCAAGTTCTGACTATTTGAATGGTTTAGGGGACAAGGAAAGGAACCCCAGAGGTTATCTTAATGTTGGTCTTTCGGGAAGTCCGATCCTAACATTTTATTGGATATTATGAAATCCGCTGCAAACCATCTCCTATTTATGGTCATAGATTTAGGGGTCGGAAATTGGTACAAGATCCCCTCCAATTCTCTACCGTTAGCAATTTAGGTAGATAATGTGAGAGATTTCATATACAAGTCACTTATCTGTATAAATAGTCACATAGTCTCAAAATTAGTTTGAACGAATGAATTTTATTTGAATTTTCTCACATTTTTTGTCCAATTTACTAACAATTCGGGCAAATAATTGATGTAATCCTCGAAGCTCCAAATTCACTAACTTAGATACTTGTAGCTAGGGGTGGGCAAAAACCCGCCCGACCCGCCCCGAAAAAGCCGGATTTTAAGTTATTTTTCGCGGGTACGGGTGGTTTTTTCCCAAACCCGGGCGGGGCGGGGCGGGTTACGGGTTATAACAGATTTTTCCCGGATACCTGACCCGACCCGACCCGCATTAATCAAATAAAATTAAAAACCCTACCTTTCTCCAGCCGCCTCCCCCTTGCCTCTTTTTTTTTTTTTTTTTTTATTTCCTTCTCCTCTCTTCTCTCAGTCTCGCCTCTCTCTCTGCTGTCTCGCCTCTCTTCCTCTCTCTCGTCTCTCTTCCTCTCCCTCGTACGACTCTTCTCTCATCTGCGCCGCCGCTCAACCTCTGCCGATCAAGGTTTTTTTCTTCTCTAGACCTCTTTCATGAATGGGGATCCAAGAGATCTCTTCTTTCATTATCTTAATCTGAAGATGCTGGGTTAATCTCGGGGTTTAGCAACTTCTGATTGTTGGGTTGTTTGTTTAGAAGGAAAATAGATGATAAATCTGCAGAAGAAATGAAAATGGAGGAGAAGAAAGAAACCCGCCCAACCCGCCCCGATCTACCCCAACCCGTGCGGATTTTGTTCCTTGTGCCAGACACCCAGGTTGAAATTTTCCAACCCGCAGGGTGCAGGTTCAGGTAGGAAAACTGCAGAAATCCGTGCCGAACCGACCCGTGCCCACCCCTACTTGTAGCCCTACACCGCTGCCCTTCTAAAAATAACTCAAGTTTTTGCTGTCATCTTAGTGATAAATTTAACAACTACATGGAATTCAAAATTGTCCACATAAAGGAGGCATTCATTCTTGAAAAACTAAAGAGAAATGCTATGAGTACTAAATCATTTATGAAAAAATGGATATCAAAATGATGTGAAGCTTATTCATTGGAGATGGTAAAAACAATTAATAAAATATATATATATATATATATATATATATATATATATATATAATAAGTCCCTGAATCAACCCTCCAAAATTTATAACTCCTTCAGTTTTTTTTTTTTTTTTTTTTTTTTTTTTGAAAATTTACTCATTGGGTCAATTGAAAATTTTTAACAGCCATTAGGGCCACTCAAAACACACCATTTTACCTGATTAAAATATTAATCTTTTATAAATTTAATTTTAAAAAAAAATTAAAAAAATTGAAGGGTGGCCAGGGGTGGTGCTGCCACCCCTAGCCAACACCCAACCCCTTTGGGGTGGCCTGCGGGACATCCCAAACCGCCCATGGGGTGGCTCGAGCCACCCCATGGGTGGTGTGAAGTGGTTCGTGGCCCCCCTCCACCCATGGGGTGGCCCCAGGCCACTCCTCCACCCATGGGGTGGCTGGCGGCCACCCCATTGGGGGTTTGCGGGCCACCCCAAACCACCCAACGGATGGCTCAAGCCATCCGTTGGGTGGTTTGGGGTGGCCCACATGCCACCCCATAGGGGTTGGGGGGTGATCCTTCAATTTTTTTTTATTTTCTTTGTTATTTTTTAGATTTAATTTTTTAAATTAAATTAATAAAAAAAATTAATATTTTAATCAAGTAAAATAATGCGTTTTGAGTGTCCTTAACGGCTGTTAAAAAATTTAACTGAAGCACTTGAATCACATATTGGTGGAATGGTGGGCTGCAATGCATCATATCATCAACTCAGTGGACAATCAATTCTAGACAAATAATTCAGTGGTGGGAAACTACAAACCATTAACGCGTGAATAGTGTTACTGTTAAAACATCTCTATTTATGCATGAATATGGATGTGTAAACAGTAATACTATTCACATGTCCTTATTCACGCGTGAATTGGGACGTTTGATCAGTAAAGCTCAAATTAGTAACGTTTTTCAAAGACATCCATATTTCAAACGTTATTAATTAGGCTTTTTTTATAGTGTTACATCAAATATTGTAGAGTATGAAGAGATTAAATTAATTTAAAGAAAAAAAGAAAGAAAATTGAAACTTCACTTAAGACTCCCTGAAAACTATCATGCATTTTGAAAATACCCCCATAAATTTCAAAAAATCTCAATTTCACTTTTGAACTTTCAATTTAATGTAATGTATCCACTTTTTCGAGTATAAAATTATTAAAAGTGATAAAATGACTTTTATTCTCCTAATTTTTTTTTATAAAATTCCAAATTTACCCTTAATTTTCAAATTAAAAAACCATATGTGATGGGTAATTTGGTCTTTTTAGTAATTTCCGTTAGGGGTTAATAGTTGAATTTGACGGAGGGGGTAAATTGAATCAAATTGAAAGTTTATGAGGTTAAATTGAGAGCTTTTAAAATTTAGTGGGGTCTTCGCAAAATGCGTGGTAGTTTAGAGGTTTAAAGTGAAATTTCTAAAAAGAAAAAACAAAAGGAATAAGTAAAAAAAAATGAGAAAAAGAGAGGGTAAGGAGAAAACGAAGAAAAAAAATATTGTAGAGCAATAACATTACTATGTTATTAAAAGATTAATAGGATCGAGTTCTACCTCTAATAGCCAAATAAACAAAGCATGGAACTAAGCCATATAACAAAAATTAAAAGAACACCACAAACACAACACAAAGTTTGTTTACGAAGTGTAAAACCCTTTAAACTCATTAAATGTAAAAACTACTCTAGGGCAGCAAATCCGGGAAATCAATGTATGAAGATTCAGAGTTACAAATTAGACAATACTCACAACCTTGAGGACTTCTAAACTTAGTAAGAACAACAAACTTCTCAGCTTGTCTCCATCCTAACCAACTTCACGGAGTGCATTTCCTTATCTACCCTTGGGTAAACTTCTTTCTTCAAGTAACCAATGCAACAATATTCTTGTAGGTAAATGAATAGGCAACACGCCAAACAAGAACAAAGGACAGCCCAAAACTTTATCACGTCCTTTCTTGAATAAATAACTCTCGACGAGACACAACGCTCGTAGAGAACTATTGAGACTTTCATAGATAAAATATTTTCCAAAAAGTCTACAGTGAACAGTAACAGGAAAATCCTTTTATAAGAAAAGCTTTTTACTCTTCCTGTCCTAACGGAATACATTTCTCATTAAGACGGAATGAACAAAATCATAGATCTGAGAATTCCACACCCTAACGAGAAAGCAGTTTCGTTATGATGAGAAGAACAAATGTCACCTATTCGTCACATGCCCCGTCCTGACGTACCAACAGGGAGCCCAAAAATTGGTCCCCTTTTATGTCCCGTCTGGACAAGGAAACAGTAGCTTCAGCTTCAATCCTGGAACATCCCCATCCTAATGCAACTCCTAACGAGAAAACAGTAACTTCCCGTTACATGTCCCATCTTGACGCAATTCTTGATGAGAAAACAGTAACTCTCCCCTTTACATATCTAGTCCCGACAACACTGCTGACAAGGAAACAGTAACTCCTTGTTACATGTCTTGTCCTGACGGACCTCTTAGCAAGGAAACAATAGGCTTTTCACACAGTTCTGCTACATGTCCCGTTCTAACGGGGTTCGTGAAGGGAAAACAGAAAGTTCTTCAACAACACTTGAAAGCCTAAGTGCTATTCCCCAAATTTTTAAACAAAATAGAAATATAAGAAATATCATTGAATAAGGCCAAACTAAAACCTAACAATTTGCCCATTTAGCCATTCAATGACAAAACCCTAAACAAGGTTTAAAACTTTAAACAAACAACAAAACCAACTAAACACACGAACACACCATGTGCAACCCTTCCGGACCAAAGTGCTAAGTCATGGAACACTTCACCAAATGACCATCATTGCACTAATCCAAAAACAATCAGGACCACACACTATCCTGATTTTGAAACATTTCACCCAAAATGCATTATTACACCATATTCAATACTTCAATGAAAAACAAAGCAAAACTAGGCATCCATAATTTGCATAAATTTAAACCATTGCTTAGGAATGAAACTCATTGTTCATTTTCTCTCTATAAATAGAGAGCACTCGTATGTATTCAATCACCCAATAAAAAAAGAAAGATTAAATATTAATAGAGAGCAAAAGCAAGTGCGAGACTAACAGAAGAGGAGGCCAATAGCCAAATCCTCTCCACACTTGAGCAATACATGACAAACCCCACATATGCTCTAACAGAGCGAAACATGGAGTCATCTGGATAGGACTCGACTAGCGAATATTATTGGAACAGCTGAAGTAAGAAGTCCCCAAGTGAGTGAATTTATTGGGGCGGTCACCTTAATTAAACCCTTTTGGTCTTTCCTAAATGACACATCCTCAATTCCTGCCCCCCTCCCCCCATCTCATTGAAGCAAAATTGGAAATAAATAAGGAAAGAAATTTTAATTTTTTTTTCTTTGTAATAATAAAAAAAATTATTTGTTAACGTGAAAAAAAAAAAAAAAAAAAAAAAAAAAAAAGAGTCACCAAACGGGCCAGGCCTATTTCCACCACTGTGTACTAAGCTTTAAAACTCGTATACATCAGCCAATAGCTTAAAGAGCCTTAAACCATACAGTTGTCTCGAATCTAAGTCGAATCAAGGTTAATGGTTTCTCTTGTCAAATCCTGTCAGCACTAGCTAAATTTTTCCTACAGTTTCTGAGCAACTTCCTTCATAAAAGAAGTATTTTAAGAGTACAGCATATTTAGTAGGCCCACAAAGCTATATTTTTGATGAGTTAATTTGGTGAAAAGTGTCAAAACTCAAAAGGAACTTCTCACCAATTTGGTGAAAAAAATTTATAACCACCAGAAGCCTTAACTACTTAAGGGAAAGTCTAGTTAGCAGGATAAGCAAAACAAGAAAGCAAACTCAAACAAACCCATCATCCTAAATCCTCTAATCATCCAATTCCAAGGCAAATAAGTGGTTTATACTTCCATTTGATTATGTTTTATTTTCACGTGTTGATTTATTCGTGGTTTGGATTGCACGTTACAACGGTAATTTTAAAAGTTACAACGTAGAACATTAGTTTACCAATTTTCAAAATATTAAGAAAAAATCATAAAGAAAATCAGTTGTTTTTTAGATTCTTTTTTTTTTTTTTTTTTCAATCATGGCTCATAATTAGGAAAAGAGAGAAGAAACAAATAATTCAAATATGATAAAGATTATTACAAAGAAACATTTCATAATTTCACTAAACTAACAAATATTGCCACAAAACAACCGAATACAATTTCAGCTGAATTGTGCTAAAATCGCCAATCACACAACAATATTCTCTGCATGACGATTAAACTCCCTTTCCCTATGCCTTCTTAGGAAGAGTTGGGATGCTCTGCTGATTCCTGAAGAAATTGTCTGGATCAACAGCAGTCTTAACCTTCACCAACCTATCAAAGTTGGCATTGAAGTACTTTGCCCCATAAACCTGTCCTTCTGCATAGCTGTTCTTCCCTTGGTGATTGATGCCAATATCCAGGTCTCTGTAGTTCAGAAATGCACTTCTTGGGTTCTTGGACACAAATGGAGTCAAGTAATCGTGAAGCTTCCTTATCTGGGTTGTGTAGTTCTTGTCTAACTCATATCCTGGTTCTTCCCAATTCACGGAGTACTGAACCTTGAACAAATTTCCGGCTCGGTGTGGAAATGGCGTCGCAGAAGCAGGGATTTGGCTCATTTTCCCACCATATGGATTGAAAACCAAGCCTGTTTTCCCAAGCTCAATCATCCTCTTCCATATAAATTCCAACCCATCTTTGGAAATTGGTTGCTGCACATAATCTGACTTCCTCCTCGTGAAATCTGCCGTGTCGGGATGTCGGTCGAGCAGCCAATTGGGTGTTGTGTTGTTGTCCTTGATTCCCCACCAAAGAACAGAGCCAATCCAATCCTTTTCCAAGACATCTCCTTTCTTCACACCCAATTCAGGAAATTCCTTGTTCAGCAAGGTCATTAGTTGGTCGGCGTTTCCGAGAAACTGCGCGATGATTGTGATTCTGATGGTTTTCTCACCCTTCTTCGTTTTCGAGCTCGAAGGTTGAACGAGCATCCTCATGAAAAGGTTTTCGTCTATGGTGGGAGCCACATGCTGCCACTTGTAAACAATGTCGGTCGCGTTCTCTTCCAAGTACTTTTCCACCCGGAAAACCGTTACCTTTTCCGGCACCGGAACCAACGCAATTTTGTACGCAATTACGACTCCGAAGCTGGCTGCTCCTCCTCCTCTAATGGCCCAGAAAAGATCTTCCCCCATTGAATTCTTGTCGAGAATTTTACCGTTAGCATTGACTATCTTCGCGTCCAGAACATGATCCACCGTTAACCCATGTTTACGCAGCATGTTACCGTACCCGCCGCCGCCGAGGTGCCCGCCGACACCGACGGTGGGGCAAACGCCGCCGGGGAAGCCAAGTACTTTGCTTTTCTCCCAGATTCCATAATAAAGTTCTCCGAGCGTGGCGCCGGCTGAAACCCAAGCAGATTGTTCTTGAATGTTGACATCGATGGACCGCAGATTGGACATGTCGAGCATGATAAACGGCACGTCGGAGATGTACGACACGCCTTCGTAGTCGTGGCCACCGCTTCGGATTTTGAGCTGCATTCCGATGTTCTTGGCGCAAATCACGGCGGCTTGGACGTGGGTTTCATCCGTTGGGGTTACAATGATGACGGGTTTCGGCGTGGAGGAGGTGTTGAAGCGGGCATTTCTGATGTAGGCGCGCAGCACAGATGAGTAGGAAGGGTTGCCTTGAGCATAGACTAGCTTAGATACTTGGGCTGGCTGGTTGCTTTGCTTTGACAGGCATTGAAGAAAGGTGTCATGGACTGAAACAGAGGCTGCCGATGAAGCAGAGATTTGAAGAAGAAGAAGAATAAACAGAGGAATCATGACAGCAAGATACAAAAGGATTTATCAAGAGAGGTGCTTTTCTCACTGCTGTGTTTTCAAGTTTGTTCTCTCCATGGGGTTTATATAAAGACAATTGGTTTAGGGTCGGTTCCGTGTGCAGGCCATTAACTACGGAGAACGGCTATTTTTCTTACCCTTTTCGTGTCCTTTTTCTTTTTTTGGGAGAGTTTTTCTTGGGTACCAAACACCCCAAGTTTTGACTAGTTCAATGGTTATTTAGGGGACAAGGAAAGGAACGCAGAGGTTATCTCAATGTTGGTCGTTCGGGAAGTCCTAACATTTTATTGAATATTATGAAACCCGCTCCAGACCATCCCCTGATTCCCCTGTTTATTGTATAGATTTAGGGGTCGGAAATTGGGACAAGATCCGCTCCAATTCTCTACCATTAGCAATTTAGGTAAATAACGTGAGAGGTTTCTTATACAAGTCAATTATCCGTATAAGTAGTCACACAATCCCAAAATTTGTTTGAATAAATGAATTTTATATGGATTTTCTCACATTCTTTGTCTAATTTACTAACAATTTGGGCAAATAATTGCGGTAATCCTCGAAGCTCCAAATTCACTCAATTAACTTGTAGCCCTACACCGCTGCCCTTCTGAAAATAACTCAAGGTTTCGCTGTCATCTTAGTGATAAATTTAACAACTACTTGGAATTCGAAATTTTCCACATCAAGGAGGCATTCATTCTTGAAAATCTAAAGATAATGCTAGAGTATTAAATTATTTATCAAAAAATAACTACTAAAATAATGTAGAACTTATTCATCGAAAATGGTAAAAACAATTAAGAAAAAAAATAATACAAATATAATAAGCTCCTTATCATATTGATATACACCTTTTAGTTTAGTACTCATAAAAGGTTTAGTACTCAAACATTTCTCTTTGTTTTTTAATTTTGTTTGCTCGTATCTATTGAGGATAAAGACTAGGGTTGTAATCGAGCCGAACTCGGGCGAGTAGGAGGTGTTCAAGATCGGCTCGTATGTACCGTTCACAAGCTCAAGCTCATGACGAGCCGTAAATGGTGGACTCGGCTCGACTCGCCAAGAGAAAAATCTTGTGCGAGATCGAGCTCGAGCTCGTCTTCTAGGCGAGCTGAGTGTCTTATCGAGCACTCGGCTCGGCTCGCCAACTTCTCACCTTTCTTGAGCCACTCCGTCGACTAAGCCCCAAAATCGCCACCATCTTAACCGCACACAGTGTTCTCGCTCTTTCCTTCTCTCTCTCTGATGTAAAGCAAAATGCAGGGGAGCGGTGACAACAGCGTGGGAGGAAGAAGGGGAAGAAGAAAAGAAAAAGGGAAGAAAAGAAAGGGCTACGTGTTTTACCAAAAGCAAGGGCTTGGTCCCTTTTTTTTTTTTTTTTCTTTTGCTAAGGCTAAGGGGATAAGATATCCCCATATAGCCAATCAAAGCCACACACGTGGTAGTATGTAGATTTTCTTTTTAATTCAAACCTCACTTTTTTAAACTACACTACTGCCCCCACCTTATTTTATTTCCATCGTTTGTTAATTAATATTTAACCCCTTATTTAGTTTAACTACAATTTACTATTACAAATAATTATTTATGACACTAGTACTTATTATTACTATTTTATTATTCTATTCAAGATTAATTCCTGAATACCCCTTTAATTTAATTAATTCAAATTATTTTGGAGATATTCAACATGAAAATCAAGTGGAAACTCTAGAAGAAACAACTGCAAGAATAATCTTATAATGGGTCAATTACAAGCAGTAACATAATCTTGCAATGCGTTTAATGCTATAAATTATAGTGATAATACATTAATACTTAAATATTATGAAACTTACACCATAAATCTTTAACTATGCTTACTAAGTTACTTAACTAGTAATTATATGTTCATATGGCAAAATATTAGACCATATGATAATTAATGTGACTAAATTCGAATGATAATTCATATGATATAAAATTTAAATTATAATGATAATACTTAATTTGTGATCATAACAAACAATTTTTTTTTTTTTTTTTTTTGATAAACATTGTAATCTTCATTCATCAAAAAATAGATATTTAGAGCATAACACTCCAAACATAACAACAGCATATAGCTCTAAGCAAACACATTGTTGATTATAATATTAATCACTTAATTTGTGATATGTATGATCATATAATCTAACAATTCACATAATCTTAGTTTTTCTTCTAATTACAATTCGCATAATCTTTAGATCATGTGATCTAACACTAACTATATTTAGTATTTAGTATTTAGTATTTAGTTACTATTTATGTAACTTGTTTTGATTAACTTATTTTGTCTTTGTTTTTGTTTTTGTTTTTTTGAAAATAGTTAACTTACTTAGTAATACTAAGTTAATTTATATTAACTAACAAGTATGCATATTATATATTCATATATATATATATATAATACACATACAAATATTAAGTAACATATAATTTTTTTTGTCAAAATAACCTATAGTTAATTATACTAAGTTAGTAATTTAATATATATTAACTTAGTTAATATGTTAGTTTATTAACTAACTAGTTATTAAGTCTCGGGGTACTTAATTGTTGTATTAATATAAGTTTTTATACTTATGACTTATGTCATATTATATATGTATATTTTGTTATTATATAATCATATGATTTAATCATCAATTAATCATTTGATATAATCATATAAATTATAATGGTAGACCATATGAAAATGTAACTAAATTCGGATGATAATTCATATGATATAACATCCAAACTATAATGATCTCTAGAGCATAATACTCTAAACATAACAAGAGAATATATCTTCAAACAAACACATGTTGATTCTAATATTAATCACTTAATTTATGATATATATGATCATATCATATAATAATTCACATAATCTTTTTTTTTTTTCTAATTAAAATTCACGTCATCTTTAGATCATGTGATCTAACACTTAACTTAATATTAATACTAAGTTAATATATATTAACTAACAAGTATGTATATTATATATTCATATATATAATACTCATACAAATATTAAGTAACATATAATTTTTTTGTTTGTCAAAATAACCTATAGTTAATTATACTAAGTTAGTAATTTAATATATATTAACTTAGTTAATATGTTAGTTTATTAATTAACTAGTTACTAGTTAGTATGTTAATACTAATATATAACACACATGTATAATAAAATAAGTAATATACATAGAAGTATTGAATAACATGTACTTAATTATATTTGCTTAATATATATATTAATTAACTAGATAATATGTTAATTCATGAACTAACTAGTTAGTATGTCAACTAATACATACTCATGAATATTAAATAATTCATATAACATATTATATATATATATATATATATATATATATATATATATGAACGAGCTAACGAGTCATGCTAATGAGCCGGTTTGAGTCTTAAATGAGTCGAGCTCACGAGTCCTCGTCGAGTTTGATCGAGCGAGCCGGGTATGTATCACTAACTAATTGAGCGGGTTTCAACAGTAACGAGCGAGTTTGTACATGTCGAGCTCGAGTTTGGGTCGAGCTTAACCGAGCGAGCTGTCGAGTTGTATTAGCTCGCTTACACCCCTAATAAAGACATAAAAACTGAGTAACTATCTCATCCAAGCATTAGGGAAAAAAAAAAAAAAACAGTCATCCAAGTAACTGATATTGATATGTATCAATATAACATCAACCATACAAACTTCAAAACAAAAATGACCATATATTGATGATGATAAATGTACATTCGAAATCAAATCCCTATAATCTTAAATTGTTATGAATAACATATAGGGTAAAAGTCTACATTTTTTTCTTTTTACCTATTACAAGATTGACAATGTTTCTCCCAAATTTTTAATTATCACGATGTCTCCCTAAATTATCAAAAAATTGTTAATGTGTCCCCTATGTCAAATAAAACCGTCAATCCTAAATGCCAAGGGTATAATTGTCATTTCCTTAGAGTATAAATGTCTAAAATAATCATGACAATATTAACAATTCCTATAAAATCTTTGAATGCTTAAAACGACATCAATCCGATTAACAATGAATAAGCGTTTTTGATACACGAAACAACTACTTCGTACCTATTTTTTCATTCTCACATTCTTAATAAATACTATTCATTTTCCTAATGGAATAGTTATTATACGTATTAAACATATCATTAATCTTCTTTTTCCCTTATATTCCCCTCTCCAAACAACCCAATGAAAACCAAATGCATATGTAAACCCTAAAACTAGACCTAGATATAGACCTGGTGAAAACGACGCCTTCTTCCCCGATCTTCCCGACGGTGAAAACCAAACGCCTTCTTCGCTGCTCTTCTCTTTCAAACAACCAAACACGAAGTTTCATTCTTCTTCTACCATTTCGTCCACAGACTTGGGATTTTGATATTATCTTATAAGCTAGGGCAATGAATCACTGTTATTAATGTTAATTTTAATATTATGTTGTCTCCAATAGGCATGATAGTATTTGTTAATCAGTAATTTAGTGTTGCATTGTAGATAGAGACTTGATGAAGGTATTAGATATTGTGTGTGTGTATATATATATATATATATATTATCTAATCAATCACCAACATCAATTTGCTACAATATTGCAATATCCAAAACAATAAGTTGAAATGAACTTATCAATTTTGAAAGGTGCTAGTGGCCTTCCGGATGAGCCTATGACCATAAGGTCTTGATCGATGTAGTCGTTTGGATCTCATTCGAACGAGGTGTTGCTATAAAATAGGCCGCTTGGGAAGCTTGGTTGTGTTAAAGTACATCAAGCTATCAAGAGCTTGAGTGCAGGTCGAGTGCACTCGAGCGCAGCATCGAGCGTACTAATAGAGAAGAAAGTTGAGAATCAAGTCCAACTGCGCTCGAGCGTAGGCCTAATGCGATCGAGTGCAAGTCAATCCTGCAGCTGCAGTAAATCTGAACAAATATGGAAAGATTCCTGGCATCCACCTATGATAGCACTGTCTCCACCTATGATAGCACGCAGAGAAGATTTCCTCAAGGATACAGCTTGTGATCTAATATGTTCTAGTGGGCAAGTTGCACAATGAGGCAATAACTTGGACAACAAGGAAAGATGCTAGTAGATTTGTTTAGTGTATAAAATCCCTTGTAATATTTTTGATTCTGTTCTGTATTATGTCAAGTTCTAGTATATATATGATAGCACGCAGAGAAGATTTCCTCAAGGATACAACCTGTGATCTAATATGTTCTAAAGGGCAAGTTGCACAATTAGGCAATAACTTGGACACCAATTTGCTTGATTTGGAACCAGTGTCGTATCGCCAGGCTGTAACTGACTCTAGATGGATGGAGGCTATGCAACAAGAATA
This sequence comes from Corylus avellana, assembly GCF_965113065.1. Lineage (NCBI taxonomy): Eukaryota > Viridiplantae > Streptophyta > Magnoliopsida > Fagales > Betulaceae > Corylus > Corylus avellana. The sequence continues at coordinate 26,241,478 of NC_142490.1, read as the reverse complement.
TGATACCCTGCAGTCCAATTACACTTGGACTCTATGCCCTAGACCCTCTCACCAAAATGTTATCAGAAATCAGTTGGTTTTCAAAATCAAAAGAAAAGCTGATGAGAGTGTGGAGAGACATAAAGCAAGGCTGGTGGCTAAAGGGTTTGATCACGGGAGTGGGGTGGACTACACTGAGACATTCAGTCAAGTTATCAAACCATCCACTATTCGAGTCATCCTTGCTCCAGCTGTTAATTTTGATTGGATAATTAAACAGCTTGATGTTTCAAATGCATTTTTGCAGGGGTACTTGACTGAAGAAGTTTACATGGAGCAGCCTCATGGTTTCATTGACAAGGCTCATCCTAACATGGTTTGTGAGCTCCACAAAGCTATCTATGGCTTAAAACAAGCTCCCAGAGCATGGTTGAACAGATTATCTACATTTCTTTTTGAGTTGGTTCAAGGGTTCTCTAGTTGACACCTCACTCTTTATCTATCTTCAAGGATACATTCAGATCTATATGCTGGCGTCTATGGATGATATTCTCATCACAGGACACATTCTTCAGTTATTCATGGTATCATTGCTTAGCTGCAGAGAGAATTTCCTCTCAAAGACCTAGGACCATTGAGCTTCTTCCTAGGCATCCAGGTCACTCGAGATACCTCTCAAATTCATGTTTGTCAGACCAAATACATCTCAGAATTGCCGCACAAGACACATATGGCTGACTCTAAACCATCCAATACCCCTTGCACCTCTAGCTCCAAACTAACAAGGTTTGATGGGAAAACCTTGACAGATCCCACCACTTATAGAAAGGTTGTGGGAGTTCTACAGTACTGCACACTCACACGGCCAGAAATTGCCTACTCAGTTAACCAATTATGTCAGCACATGCATGCCCCCTCATCTACTCATTGGATTGCAACAAAGAGAGTGCTAAGGTACCTCAATGGCACCATTAACCATGGCCTTCATTTCACCAAGAGCAATCTTCAACTAAATGCATTTTGTGATTCAGATTGGGTAGGATGTCCCGATGACCGTAGGTCCACCACAGGGTTTGTAGTGTTCTTAGGAGATTGTCTAATTGCATGGAGTGTCAAGAAACAAGATGTAGTCTCAAGATCCAGCACTGAAGCAGAGTATAGGTCTCTCTCTATCACTACTGCAGAACTATTCTGGATTCGAATGTTGCTCAAAGAAATCAAGGTTCATCTAGCTATGCCACCAGTTCTGTGGTGTGATAACAACGGTGCCTTAGCCTTGGCATCTAATTCTGTTTTCCACGCTAGAACTAAACACATAGAGGTGGACTATCATTTTGTGAGGGAGAAGGTGCTTAACTGAGATATTTTAATTAAATTTATCTCCACCTATGATTAGGTAGTTGACTTGTTCACCAAAGGATTGCCATCAACTCAATTTCTAGCTCTAAAGTCCAAGTTGTTGGTGGTTCCTCCCCCCATCAACTTGTGGGGGAGGGGAGGGAGGGGGCGGTGTTAAAGTACATCAAGCTATCAAGAGCTTGAGTGCAGGTCGAGTGCACTCGAGCGCACTCACAGAGAAGAAAGTCAAGAATAAAATCTGATTGCGCTCAAGCGCAGGCCTAATGCGATCGAGCACAAGTCAATCCCGCAGCTGCAATAAATCTAAACCAATATGGAAAGATTCCTGGCATCCACCTATGATAGCATTGTCTCCACCTATGATAGCACGCAGAGAAGATTTCCTCAAGGATACAGCCTGTGATCTAATATGTTCTAGAGGGCAAGTTGCACAATTAGGCAATAACTTGGACAACAAGGAAATATGCTAGTAGATTTGTTTAGTGTATAGAATCCCTTGTAATATTTTTTATTCTGTTCTGCATTAGGTCAAGTTCTAGTATATATACAACTACATTGTACTTGTAAATTTATCAACTTTGAAGAAACCTTCTCAAAGTTTTTCAAGTTGGTGTTCCGTTCAGGCTTTTAAGGAAATCTCAAAAGTAGATGAACATGTACTAGGGTGAGAGTTCAACTTCCAAAATTACAATTCTCAATCCTATACTCCTATTAGTATTAGCTACTTTAAGTCCTACTAATGTCCTGATGGGGCTGGGTCAAATTATGGCTTAGTCGAATTTGAGGAAGCACATGTGGTTCCCATAGTCTAAGCCCATTTTGTACGGCTCCCAGCGAGTAGGTATTACTATAGTCACATCCAGATAGAATAGTTATAATTGATCTCCCTCACCTGTTTTTTTTTTAATTAGAAAAAAAATATATATAGTAAAACACTTTAGACCAATAGTAAAATGTGTTTAAATATGCCATAATATACATGCATATTTTACTCGTGATTACAAGCCATGTAAATTAAGTACGTTTAGTTGTAGTATCATATCACTGTGTTTTACATGATTTATAAGTAAATAATTTGAAATAAAATGATTTGAAAGACATGAAATTCAGGGCGGAAAATACCCCACCCCAAGCCCACCAAGCCAAGGGGTGGTCCCCCAAAAAAAATTAAAATACCTTTAAAAATTAACTTGTGCTCCTCAAAGATTTTTTAAAAAAAATTTTGCCCACCCCAAACTAAATATTCTAGTTCCACCCATGCATGAAGGGGCTTATAGAAATGGAAAGACTAGTGTTGGAAAACTAAGTTTTCTAACAAATGGAATAGGAACACCAATTTTACAAGGAATAAAGTAATGTATGGAAACATATTTTGTTACGACCCAATCTTAAGCAGGGGTAACACACTCAATAACCCAGTGCTAGGAAAGGGAATACGACTAGCAAACCCAGTGTTAAGTGAGAGGAATATGCTTAACGAACCTAGCTAATTAATACTGGAAGTGGGTATACAATTGGCAAATTATTTAATGAATACATGCTCCATATTTCAGTTTTGAATAGTATTTTTTCACTAGCAATGATTAAGTAATTAAATTTACTTCTATTTATTAGCTTAAGCTTTTGGGACAATTGGTAATTTAACAAAACTGTGTTAACCTAAATTTTTATATTGATATTCTCATATAATTCCAAAAAAAAAAAGAAAAATGAAAATACTAAGAGAATTAGTGAGTTGAAATCTATTATGAATGAAAGTCTCTTTTAAGCCAAAATGCTTTTACAAACGAGAATGACTTCTATGCGGAAGGGGCACAAACCCATCCTTCTCTGCATTCCATTAAAAGACACACATAATCATTGAACCAAAAAAAATAACAAGATGGACGCACCGGATTTTCTTCAAACGCTTATAGCACTATCTTTAGAGTAATGTTATAAGTTCTCTTAGAGTCATCCTAGGGTCCTCCCAAAGATGATGTGGCTTTTAAAATTACTGTTAAATTTGAGATATGATATATTAAACTTTGATCTATTGGTGATTTTAAAAACCACATCATATTTGGGATGACTCCATGATGACTCTAAGAAAACTTATAGCATTACTCCTATCTTTAAGGACTGCAAAAGATCTTGGCTTTTGATGTCGGCTGAGTTGTCACAGGCCATTGTCTACCACCGTCACTAGCCCTTGTTTGCCACCATCTTCAGTGACCTTTCGTTGTCACTAGTCACTCGTGGGGGAGATATATAAATGTTATTTTTTGTATTTAGAAAAAATAATGGTTTTATGAGATATATATTATTTTTGTAAGTAAGGACATTTTAGGACATTTAATTAAGATCCGATGCCATTCTAGTTATGAAACTTTTTTATTCCTATATTGTCACCAAACCAATGAATAGGATTAGTCATTCCATTTCAGCTCCTTATGAATCGAATACTATCAATGTGTTTAGGCGATATCTTTGCCTTCTCCATAAATATCTTTTTGCTTCAAAAAAATAAAAAATTAAAAAAATTAAAAAAAGATTATACAGTGATTCGAATTAAACGTTATTTATAGTACAATAGCACATCTAGGCAGTCCACGCTCAGGCACAGAGGTCCTTTGAATATCTCCATGAAGAGCAAGTCATCTCCACAACCTTGAAGACTGCCAGGTCTCATCTCCTAGCTTTGAAGTCTCGGGTTTGTTTGGCAAAAGACTTTAATTGCCCAATATTATTTTTTTAAAAAAATTCAACTTTCTAATATTATTACTGTTTATGTCATGTCAATTATTTTTTAATACTATTCAAATAAAAAAAATAAAATTACAATAAAACGAATTTCTTTATTTATTTATTTTTTTGCACAATCATTAATTTTGCTACGGTGTAAAAGCCCAAGGCCTTTTGCTAAATAGGCCCAGGGCCTTTGCCAAACAGCCCTTCATCTTTTGGCAAGTCTTTTTGGCAACCTCCCCCTGCAGCCTGGTACACTAACATTGGACTTTGATGTGGCCACCCAAAAAGATTTTGCTGTCACGGCTGCTGTTCTCTTCTGGCTTTCACAAAAAAAACATACCCTCTTTGGATGTTAACCAAGGTGAAGTTACAGCAGCTCTTGCAGGTGTTGATCTGGCACTTTCATTTGGCTGCTCTAATTTGATGCTTGAAGGTGACTCTTTAGTTGTTATTATGGCTATCAACCCGCCATCTTTTCTCTCATACTGGTCTTTTGCGCCTAGTATCTCTAACATTCATTTGAAACTTCAGCATTTTAAAGCTTGGAATGCTGAAGAAGTTTTAAGAAGTTCAAAATTCTATGCGCACCGTTTCGCTAAGTGATCCCGCTACTAACCTTGTATTTGAAAGCATTAACAGTTCATCCCTTATTTTCTCATCTATTAGGATTAATAGCGGAATGATCATCCTTTGTAACCCTTCTCTTTATTTTGTCTTTGCTTTGGAAAAAAAAAAAAAAAAAGGTGTTATTTGCATATTTTGTATGCACATCAGCACATATCTCTCGGTCTGCAATGTTATTAATTAAAAGCTCAATAGATTGTCATAACTCAAATTGAAAAACAATAATATGAATAAGAAGTGTGAATAAGACAAGAGTCTCTCAAGTTTGCCTGATGATAGGGTTGATGCTGGCCATCCCCTCACGCCTGAGTGGACTCCTGTAATCATCGGCCATCCATCAATAATTAATAAAACATACATTAAGCTGAAAATAAACAGTAAAAATTCACCGGTAATTAGCTAAAATCACTCGTCATTCTCGCACAAAAATGGTGAAGAGAATGAGATGGATAAGGCTGCACATTACATGTATGTTTTAAGCAAACTAAGCACTAAGTACTCTTCATACTTATTTACCACAATCATGTTATACCGACAGATATTTCGTGTTTTGATCACCCTTTTCATGTTCATCTCTCAAAACACGTCACATTAATCAATATAATATGAATGTAATAAATAGGTGTGAATAATATCATTTGTCTTGCATCAACTTAAGCGGAAATGAGAAAATAGGGGGTCCCAAATGTGACAAAGTCAAAACCTATTAAAGAAAGTTGGAGCAAAGGCTGTGGACGTCGTTGCTTAGCCGTGTTGGAAGGATTAAAGCCACTCAAGACTATTCAATCATTCAAACAACTACAATTCAATGATTAACCAAAGTGAAAGAGACGCACGTGAGATTACCAGCATTAACTTCCGTGGAAAACGCAGCAATCATAGCAAAATTCAGAAAGAAAAATCTCTTCTAAAGTAATAACGACATTCGAATTTACAAGGAAGGATCCGACCTATAGAAGAACAGAGAAAGAAAAAAAAAAAAAAAAAAAGCAACTTTTACTTTTGTGTTCTCATCCATGAAGACAAACCCCCATCAATCACGCAAAGTACTCTTATGTTTTCCAAATTAAAGAGATTGCATCATAATCACATAAGGTAACAAGTAACAACAACAGAAAGGAAGCAAATATCATAATATTACATCATAGAAATGTATGGTTTTTATTTTTTGCTTGTCGTTTATCTATCCCCGTACGAGATATAGGCAAATCTGAGAATGCATATGTGTTCTACCGTCAAATGTGTAACGGTTCTCGTTACATAGCTACCCCAAAAACAACAGTAAACTTCAACTGAATTATGCTAAAAAGACCAATAATAATACAGCAATCTCCTTATCCTAAAAATAGAAATAAAAATACAGCAATCTGTTTAAGGATTGAATTCCCTAACCCTTACTTGGAAGAGTTGGGATGCTCTGCTCATTCCTGAAGAAATTCTCTGGATCAACAGCAGATTTAACCTTCACCAACCTATCATAGTTGTCGTTGAAGTACTTGACCCCATAAACTTCTCCTTCTTCCAAGCTGTTCTTCCCAAAATGATTGGTTCCAATGTCAAGGTCTCTGTAGTTCAGATATGCACTTCTTGGGTTCTTCGACACAAATGGAGTCATGTAACTGAAAAGCCTCCTTATCTGAGTTGTGTAGTTCTTGTCTGCCTCAGCTCCTTCCTCTTCCCAATTCACAGAATATTGGATTTTGAACAAATTTCCGGCGCGGTGGGGAAAAGGCGTAGCAGAAGCGGGGATTTCACTCATTTTTCCGCCGTAAGGATTGAAAACCAGCCCCGTTTTCCCGATCTCGATCATCTTCTTCCACAGCCATTCCAACCCATCAATGGAAATTGGGGTCTGGACATAATCCGATTTCCTTTTCAGGAAATTCGCCGAGTCAAGATTTCTGTCGAGCAGGACATCTGGGGAAGTGCCTATGTCGTAGTTTGCCCACCAAACAACGGAATCAATCCAACGCATTTCCGTTACGTTTTCCTTCTTCAAACCCAATTCGGGAAATTCCTTCCCCAACAATGAGAGAAGTTCCTCTGCGTTTCCGAGAAACAATGCAACAATGGAGGCTCTGATAGTCCTCTCCCCCTTCTTCACTTTGGAGCTCACAGGTTGTATGAGCATCCTCATGAAAAGGTTGTCGTCTGTGGTGGGAGCAACCTGCTGCCACTTGTAAACAATGTCGGTCGCATTATCTTCCAAGTACCTTTCAACCCGGAAAATTGTTACCGTTTCCGGCACCGGAACCAACCGAACTTTGTACGAAAGTATAACTCCAAAGCTTCCTCCGCCTCCTCCCCTAATCGCCCAAAACAGATCTTCTCCCATTGAATCCTTGTCAAGGATTTTACCGTCGGCGGTTACTATCTTGGCGTCCATAACATGATCCACTGACAGCCCATGTTTTCGCAAAATGTTACCGTACCCTCCACCGCTCAGATGCCCACCGACGCCGACGGTGGGACAAATCCCCGCCGGGAAGCCGAGTACTTTACTCTTCTCCCAAATTCTATAATAAAGTTCGCCGAGTATCGCGCCTGATTCAACCCAAGCACTCTGTTCCTCAATGTCGACAGTGATGGACCGGAGATTGAACATATCTAGGATGATAAACGGCTCATCGGAGATGTATGAGATCCCTTCGTAGTCGTGGCCGCCGCTTCGGATTTTGAGCTGCATGCCAATGCTCTTGGAGCAGATCACGGCGGCCTGCACATGGGATTCTTGCGTTGGGGTTACAATGATGAGTGGCTTCGATGTGGAGGAGGAGTTGAAGCGGGAGTTTCTGATGTATGCTCGTAGCACAGATGTGAAGGAAGCGTTGCTTTGGGCATAGACGATTTTGGAGACTTCCTCCGGTTGCCCTGTTTGCTTTGATAAGCATTGGACAAAGGAATCATAGACGGAATCTGATGAATCTGCCCACGACCCAGATATTTGAAGAAGAAGAAGAAGAAGAAGAAGATGTAAAGGAGCCATTGTCAAAGAGTGTGGATTCGTTTAAAGGTTTGAGATTTCATGCTCTGTGTTTGTAGGCTTTTATAGAGAGACGAGGGTTTGGGTCTGGCGTGCTACAAGAGAGAGAGAGAGATGATGCCGTGTGTGACCGGAAAATTCAATGGGTTTTGATGGGGACAAAAAGGAAGAAGGATGGGCCACTCAGCGCCCATAATTGCTTTTCCATTAATTTATATCGGAAAATAGACGAGAACGTGTTTGTTAAAATAATATTTATTATAAAATTAAAATATTTTTTTTATTTGAATTGTACCGAACATTAGAATGGCGGAAAAAAAGGCCGTGACTTTTGACATCCTCCAACCAATATGGATAGTCGACTCTAGCAATCTTCGGTGGTGGCCGGCGGTGGTGGCCTGCGATTTCATGCAAACTTAGATGACAATTGAGAATGAACTACACGAGAGAGTGTGTGAAAAAGAGAAATTCAAATTCAATAAATAGTTTTAAAAAAATTGTGATTAAAAAATATGTGGCTTTAAATCTCGGATAATTAAGTTTTTCAAAAGTTAAAATGTAATTTTAAAGGTAGGTGAGAATATATGATAAAGATAGAAATCCTTATTGTAATGAATAAGGATTGGATTATCCTTAAGTGAAAAAATAATAATAATAATTAGGATTAAATTAGACTACATTAAATGAATGGATTTTATTAGAATGATATTAGATTTGAATTTAATCCTAATTAAATTCATTAAGTTAGGTTAATCCAATCCTCATTCACCATAAAGATTTTTATTGTTATTATATACTCTAACACTTAACTTTATTTTTAAAAATTATATTTTCAAATAACACATTTTTAAATTATTATTTTAAAATTACAAGTTTTGAAATCTCAAATGTAGTCAACCAAAATACTTGATTTTTTTTTTTTTAATATAAAATACTTGATATTAGGTTTGGTTTGATGGTGTTGGACCAGCACAGCCAATTGAGAGGTGGTAGAGTAATTGAGACATTTCTCATCTCACACTATTGGCTACGGACCCAACTTTGGCAACTGCTTCCAGAAGGTGTGACTTTCTGGTCAATGCCATTATTTTTTGTGTTTAGGTCTTCGATTTTTTAAAGGGGTAAAAGGCCCGCGAGGTTAACTAATTGCTAATTGCACTAATATCCATATGCTAATCATTGTTAAAGGCGGTTATGAAAAATCACTAACTGCCTATGCGGTTACAGTTAGCAGTTTTAGGTTTAGAAAAAATCGCTAACCGTTAAACGCTAACCGCTTATATATATACATGAAACTACATTGTTTATATATATATATATATATATATATATATATATATATATAAACGATGTCATATGTAGTAAAGTATTATCGTATTACCATAGAATCAACCTCATTTTAATTTTAATTTTTTTTTTTTATAATTGTTTTAATTTTTTCTTTTAAAAAGCGATTATTAGGGTTATTAGCCACTAACCGCTGGTTAACCGTCTGGGCGGTTAGCCGACACGGTTAGTGGATTTTACTAATCACCTAAGTGGTTACGGGTAATAGTTTTAGTTAATAACCGCTAACCGTAATAGCATTTTTACCCCTAATATATATATATATATATATATATATATATATAAAAGGAAGGATAATATGTGAAAATAAAGAATTGAGAACTTTTAATTTTAGATAGAGAGCACTTTCTATCAAAATATGGAGTAAAACTTATTTTTAGAGCCTTCAATATAAAACACAGTATGTTTAATTCAAATTAATTTTATGAACTTTTTCATTAATTATAACTCAGTGGCCACCGCTCACCATATAACCTCCACTCACCTCCGAACTCTCAACACCGGAATCTCCAAAATTAATCAAGACAATAGATCTAATAACTTTATCAACGAGTGTTTGATCTATGAGATAGCTGAGATACCTAATTCTTATTGGGTGTAAAATACCCAATTTACACCACAAGGCTCAGGTTATTATAGTACACCGCCTATAAAATGGTCAAAGAGTATGTCCAAAAATAAGGGTTAGATAGTTCTAGCTTATCCTATTTTCCGCAGGCACAAAGAAAGTAGTAGTTGACAATTCAGATTCTTTTCTTACGACTTGGTGATAAAAGATCTCCTTTGGAAAATAAATAAGTATTTGAAACTTGAGTTACGTTTCAATTTGAAAAACTGTCCTTTCAATTCATGCATGATACATCAAATGAATAAGTCAACAAACCTTTAAAAAAAACAAAAAAAAATTGATTTAGTCAACAAGCAAGATGTGATACAGAAAAATACATTTTAGCCATAAGAATTATCATCATTTTTTGTACTTATTTTACTTCCAATTTTTTTTTAATATGGTATTTTGATTCTTTAAACTGCTGCTCCATTATAAAAAGAACATTCTATGTTATGCTCCTTCCTCATCTCTCATTTCCCTTCTACTCCCCGCTCTTTCCCTTGCCCTCCCCTCATTTTTTTATTTTTTTTTATTTTTATTATTATTTTTTTTTATGTATTTTGTAGGTATTCTCCGACTAGATCAGCAACTTCGGCCTCTTCACTATGCGTCCTTCCACTTTCCACCGTATTGTGCCTTTCATTTCCTCCTCTGCCGCTTCTGCTGCTTGCTGATTGTTTGTTAGTATTTTTTTGTTTTGAATAAGAGATTTATTCTCTCTAGATCTACCCTTATGAGTGAGAATGAATAATTAGGTGATTGTTATTTCTTACGGGCTAGATAATTAGGTATGAGGAGTTATCTCTCACGGCCGATTTAAATAAATTTTGTTAAAAAATTTAGTTACTCATGTCTTAGATCTAGTCTGCTCGAAATAGATCTGCTCTTTAAATGTATTTGTACATGAGTTAGCGTAAGATTGAAGTATAGCATTTAAGAATTTTTGTTATATATATGACTTTATAACCTCATGGCATGTAGCTATAATTTTTGTAAAGTTTTATATTCGTGATCTTTAATTAATGAAATCCTCATATATTCGTGAAAAGAAAAAAAGAAAAAGAAAAAAAAAATTCGATAAAATTGATGGGAAGTGATCATGTGCGCATCATAGTCACATCATAGTCATGTGACTATGTAGGTGTCTCTTTACGTAAAAGACCCTGCAAAATAATTTTAAAAAATAAAATAAAAAGTAAAACTAAAAAAAATAATAATTAAAAAAAAAAAGGTGTTCAATCCACTCCAACGCTCAAAATTCCAAATGGAGGTGGTTGGGCACCCCTTGTATTTTATTTTATAGTTTCTAAGAGTAATTTATTTTAAGGGTAATTTGTTTTAAGAGGTAAACATGACAAGGCCTTGTCAAAAATGGTCGTGAATAATTATAAATACTCAATTGTTATTCAATTTTTATACAATTGGGCTGATGTGTCAATGTCTATCAATCCTTATAACTGTGTGGTCGTTGCACAAAACTCTCACTCATAGTTTGACACATCATCATTGAAGAAAAATTGCAAGAAAAGTATATGTGAGCAAAATACCAGATTATTTCTCTCACACCCATTTGAATCACCACCAACATCCGCCCCCGACACTACCTCACATCACCTCCGTCCCTCTCTCCGCCAGCCACGTGGGGGTGGTTGCCACCCCCAGCCAGATCTGGGGTGGCACGCAACCACCCAAGATGGCCTAGGTGTGGCCGCGTAAGCCACCTTCGGCACAGAGAGAGAGAGAGAGAGAGAGAGAGGGGGGGGGGGGGGGGGCGATCTAGGTAATGAGGGTGGCTGCGAACCACCCCCACCACCCTTGCCAACCTCTACATTTTTTTTTTTTTTTTAAATTAATAAAACCTGATATAATCAGGTGTGGGTGTTTATTTATTTTTAGAGTGTTCCAACTGATGTGGCAACCACTGAATGGTTTGCAGAAAAACCTCATTTTGTGCAAGGACCACATTGAAGTTATTCTCTCTCTCTCTCTCTCTCTCTATATATATATATATATATATATATATATATATATATATATATATATATATATATATATATTAAGAAAGGTTAATGTAATAGTTTATGCACACTGCCACATCAACCTAATTTTATGAACATGGAATAAGAGTTAAGTCTGTAGCATTACTCAAATTGTTTTGTAAAAGTTGTCAAAATGAAATAAAATAAAATAAAAAAGTGCTGAAATAGTAGAATAATGCTATAAATCCTCCTAGAATCATTCTAGGGTCCTCTCAAATGTGATGTGATTTTAAAAATTACTATTAAATTTGAGATGTGATGTATTGAATTTTGATCTATTGGTAGTTTGAAAAGTCACATCACATTTTAGATGATTTCAGGAAGACTTTAAGAAAACATATAGCATTACTCGAAACAATATGGGTACACAAGTGATTATGGTTAGCGATTTTTTTTTTAATCGCAACTGACTTCGGTAGTTAACAATTATTGAAACTCAAAACTGCACTGCTAACCTTGGGCTACTTTTAGAGCATATTTAAATGGTATTAAACACCAAAACTTTCTTCATTTGCGTATATTATTATGTTTTTATATATTATATATAAGGGTAGGCGGTTAGCGGTTATTAATCATCTTCATCTACCTATAAAATCGCTAACAGCACCGTAGCCCACTGGCAACTTATTCCAATTGCTTGCAAAAGTGGTTATACGATTAACATTTATTACTAGTTATCAAGCCGCTAACAAAACAAGACCTACTAAAAAGCACTTTATGCTCAAGAAATATAAGTGTTGTTTTACTGAAGAGAAATGCTAAACATCTAAACATTTTATTCCGAAAGTTGGCTCCCAAATGATGTGTCATCATCCCATGAATTGGGGACACATTAATTTCTCAAAATAATAAATTTCATAAGATGGTAATACATCATTTGGGAACCAACTTTTGAAAAGAAAATTTGGGATGTGTAGCACTTCACTTTACTGAAACAAACAGCCTCTAGAAGAGGAGAGTTTGGTATATAAAAATTTCATATGGCATATTATATATTACACAAGTATCCCAAAAAAAAAAAACAAAAAAAATGCATTTGCGATTTTTCTTTTTTTGGTAAAGAATAAATAGAATATATTTAAATAGTATAAATAATTAAACATACGTAGAGTGTATTATTATTATTTTTTACATGTCCACACAAGAAGAGGGATGAGAATTTGATCTAATGACCTCTGCTTCATACGTCGTGATTTTCAGTTGATTAAATTACCCCTTGAGGGCCATATAAATATAGTGCATTTGAGAAGCCTTTAATCAACCTAAAAAAGTACCAAGCAATAACGTACTATTTTAGATAGAAAATTACAAGAACAAATGGGGAATGGCCTTAGACTAGGGGTGTCAACCCTGTTACAGTTAGCAGTTATTGGCTAAAATCGTTAATCGGAACTAGGGTAGCTGGTTGGCCAATTTTAAAAACCAGAATCGGTTACCGGTTACCCGGTTACGTAATAACCGCCAGTTACCGGTTGGTAACTGGTCATCCAGATTGGTAACCGGGTCCTTAAAAAAAATTGGTATTTATGGCTTATTTTGGGTATTGAGCCTACTTTAAAAAAAAATAAAAAAAATAAAAAAAATAAAAAAGAAAAAAAAAATCCTAGTTTTTTAAAAAATAATTAGGACTTTTTTGGCCCAATAAGCTAGGCTTTGTTTATTTTTTATTTTTTATTTTTTATTGAACTGGTATTCCATTCCTAAGGCTCAAACAGTTCCTTGATCAGAGATTACAGTTTAACGAATGCATGCAAGAGGAAAAATCGTCCCTCCAGAATCTATCTTCATTAACCGTAAGCCCATGTTTTGCGAGCAAGTGAGCAGTAGTGTTGGCTATGTGCTTTGTGTGGCAGATCTGCCATTCCTGGAGGCTATTGAGGATAATCTTTGCGTCATTATGTTAAGGGTATAATATGTTGAAGCAGTTTTCCGAATGATGACGGGGGAAAGGGCCCAGCACAATACTTGATAACCGAGTGTTGAGCTGAGAATGAAGGATAAGGAAAAAGGGATCAAAAGCTGCCGGCGTTGTCCGACCGGTGGAAGCTCCGATGCCTAAGTTAGTTGAAGTGTTCAAAAGAAAGATGAACTTGAAGATTATGGATCAAGGAAAAAATAAGCAAAGTATTCAGTTTGAGGGTAAAAAGAAGTTACCGAAATAGTGAAAGGGAACCCCCCCTTTTATAGGCATCAGATTGTACCTGTTCATCTAACACTGTGGACTTTTACCAAGGGTCCACGTGTCAACAATATATCGGAGAACATCAAATAGGATATTTATTCAGATATGTTTATTATTTCCTGAGGGTAACACTCGGTACTTACCTCAGGCTCGGCTAACCGAGCCTGATAACCGAGTGTCGATAATATAATCTATATAAGCCTAAGTCTGTCGAACATGAGTTTATTTTGAACAGTAAAAATAACCAAGTGTGGGGAATGGGCCGGTAGGTTCGAACTAGGCCCAACCCAGCGGAAACATGATCCAACAGTTACCCCCAAATTTCCTTTTCTAACAGAACAAGGAAATTACATGTAGAAAACCGAGTGTAGGTCAGTTTTTATAAGCTCGGTTTTGACTTTTGGCAAAATGACGCGAATTGATTGATTTTTTGAATTTCAATTGTTGAATTTTGAATTTCAAAAAATAAAACTGAAGCATTTGGGATGCTTACCTCCGCCTTTTTGCGAGCCATGCGTCGGATTTCTGGTGGTTTCACGTTTTCTGTAGTAGACACGCGTCAGCTTCTGCACCGGGAAAGAAATGCAGAGACGTCGCTTCGCCGAACCCGCTACCTAGGGTATTCAATGCATCGTTTGGTCTTCTTTCGCAGGTCTTTATAAACCTTCCTTCCCCTTTGTTTATGCTTCATTTTTACTTCACAGACGCCATTGTTGCTCTTTCGGAGTTCTATCGATCTTCTTCTTTCTTCTCAACTTGGCATTTTCTTCGTACAAGCCCTTTTTACAAGTAGTGCATATCAAAAATTCGGTTGAGTCTGTTGTTGTGGTTGAACCTTTCATGCACCTAAACTACCCCATACTTCTTTACCTGGGCTCTGTCCTCCCTCTCCATTTCCTGTCTTATAATCCTCTGATATCGATACCTGATGAGTCTCAAGGTTGAAGACGTTCCCAAGGAACTGGGTGAATCACACCCAGTTCCATGGAGATCCAAACTGTCGGGGGAAAATGAACAGCAGATCCGTGAAGCTTGTCACCTTCCTAACTCGGTTCAGTTACGGTTTGACGACGATAAAGTTGGGGCTGTGGTGGATGTCGATAGTAAAGAAGCCTGCGTTTATTTGGACATGTTCCAGATTGGTTTGAGGTTGCTTTCCCGAGGGTAGTTCAGGAGTTGCTGAGTTACGTTCGGATAGCTCCACATCAGTTGGCGCCGAACGGTTGGAGAGTATTCTTTGCCTCCATGATTGCTTGGCCAATGATCCTCGGGGTGGATTATCCACTCACAGTTGCGGAGTTTCTCTCGGTTTACCGACTGACGAAGTGTTCCAGAACCGAGTTTCTGTACACTTTCCAGCTCAGAAAGAAAAAGAAACTCTTCACCTTCAGGCGTACATATTCGAGCAACCACGAGTGGAAGGATGAGTTTTTCTTTGTACAAGGTGACTGGGAATTCTCACATTCTGAAGTAATCAGGGACCCAAGCGTCCCTCTAGAAACTACTGCCCCGTCAAACCGAGGTAAAGCCGAGTTTCTCACTTTGTTCGTTTTACTTCTCTTTTGCGGCAAAACTATTTCTGACATTTGTTTTTTAGGTCAACAAGAACCTCGTTTAACCCCGGTAGAGGAGAAACGTGTGAAGGATGTGCTGAGGTACGACGAGCTTAATCCTCTGAAGATGGATTACGACATCATCATGGTTGAGGAGAACCTGAGGCGATATGTGTGGACCCCTGCACCCGCGAGGCTAGTAGAAGCTACTACGCCGAGAGTAACAACTACCGAGGTGCCGAGAAGCCCGACTGCTAAGGCTGCCGAGTCTTCCAAAGGGAAGGGAGAGGAAAGCTGAAGATGTTCCTCTGAAGAAACACTTGGCGAGGCCACCAGTTAGTGCAAGAGTCTCGCTGACGATGGCTGGCGAGCCTGAGGGTCCCAAAATCCCCTCTCTAAAGAAGAGCAAGAAACGAGTAAAGACCACTGCGGGAAAGATTAAAAAGAAAATTAGGGCTGCCGAGGATAGCTCGCAAACAGCTGGACTTGTTGCTGATCTCGCATCGGAAGAAGTAATAGCACACCCGGTCGACATACATGGAGAAACAGGAAATGGGGGCGCCAACGATCCGAATGCCCCTAAGCCTGAAGTAACTGCTCCCCACATCAGGGCATATTCCAATGTCCTTGGCGGAGTCAGGGAGCTCCTGAGTAGGCAGGATAAGTTGGCTCAGGATGCCCTTCTTGCAAAGCGGACTCCTCCGTCTTCTTCTTCCAAACCTACCAGAGCCAAAGTTTCAACTTCTGAAGCTTTGGAAGTCACACCCCCCTCTGCCGTTCCTCGTCCCTCTATTCCAACTGAGGCCGTACAAATAAGTTCTTTTGAATCCGAGGAACAAGATCCCATAAAGGTTGATGAAGTGTACGCCTTCTTGGCCTCCAAAACAACACCTGCAGTACCCTTGGCGGTTATCCACCCAGGACAAACCGAAGGTGAGCCTTCGTTCCCACGCCCCGAGGTTGACAGAACTGAGCCTATGGTTGAAGAGATCATAGGTAGTGGGCCTGAGGTTGAAGAACTGGCCACTTCTGGTCCCTCGGTCACCGAGGTTGCTGACTAAGTGCCGGTATTTATCGAGCCAATGGACACCGAACAAACCTTTGTCGAAGAGGTGGTTGAAGTGTCCGAGGATGAAGAGCAACTGGACGCGGAACTTGCAGCAACCGCTAGTGGAGTTGCTAAAGAGGAAGTGGGCTTCAAGTTTCCAGTTGGCGGTGAATCGCCACATCTTGGAGAATCGTCCCAACCTGTGAAGAGCGAACCACCGAGCATGACTACGGAGAGTCCTTTTGAGCCTCCGACAAATATTTACATGGACAAACCTGCCGGGTCTTCAAGGGCAGCCGATTCCTCGGCAGAGCGTACACTTGACCCAATCTTTTGGACTATTGGGGAGCCTGTCTCTCAGCTAGGTGACAAATGGCTCGACAATCCTTTCGCTTTACTGGCCAGTGCGATCCTAGCCACTAATCCAGTGGACATAAGTGCTCAATTCCCCAAGGAAGTGATGGAGCATATGTTGTACCATCAGCTAGAGGTAAATATATTCCCACTTACTTGGTTTCTGATAGCAATATTTTTGTTCTAATAAACTTCTTAATATTTGCAGGGGTCAATGAATAGCATGAACTACTACCTTCGTTTTAGAAGGTCCGCTTAGAGTATGGCTCGGGAAACCGAGGAAATCGAGAAGAAGCTTGAGGAAGCTGAAGTCGAGATACAACATCTGGAAGCTCAAAGTGCTGGGGCTATCTCTCGGTCTCAGGAGTTGGAATTTGAATTGGTTGTCGGGAGGATAAAATACGAGAGTTTACTAGCTGACTTCTCGATCCTTGAGGAGGGAGCAACTTGGCTCAAAAAGAGCTTTGACGAAATCTCGGCATTGGAGCCTGAAAGTACCAAAAAGAAGCTTGAAGATGCTGAGGTTGAGCTAAACCGAGTTCAAGAGATGTCTACTCAGCAAGGGAACGAGCTCCTCCTTGCTAAACAGCAAATTCAAGATCTGGACGCTCGGTGCTCTCAATATCTTTCCCAAATTCGAAAACAAGGAATCCAGGGGATTGTTGAGAGAGCCAGGAATAGACAATTGCTTCTCGATAATTCAGCCCTGGTCGATAAGGTGGCTTCCTATAAAGAAAAGCACGTTGAGGCCGAACTTCAATGTCGAGCCGCTGAGTCTCGAATTAATCAGGTTTCTGAAGAGTTGGAAAAAGCTCAGAAATACTCGGCCATTCAGTGCACCAGAGCTGAAGTAGCTGAGGAAAAACTGAAAGCCAATGAAGAGCAACTTCTAGCCTCAGAGAAAAGGCGAAAGTTGGCAAAGAAGAAAGCCAAAACTGCCGTCAAGAGAGCTGAGGGTCTTAAAGGGAAATTCCTGCGAGCTAAGGAGCAAGTGTTCAGATACAGGAATAAAGCTCGGGATTTCTACAAACAGCTCTCCTTTGCCTCCTGGGCTTGAGACTATGGTTGGGGCACAGGTTTCATCTCGGGTTTCGAAACCTTCCGCAGCTGGTCGAAGAATCCTCCCGAGGGTGTCTACCTTAACACCATAAAACCCGAAGATGTTCCTCCCACAGAAGAGGCCATTTCGAAGATTGCCATACTTGGCAAAGAGCAGATGCCTGATTGCAAAGGTATCACGATGTTCGGCTTCGACCCATTCGCTCAGCGTGCGACTGGGGAATCCTCTGCTGCAGCTGAACGTCTTAGGGCTGAAAAATCTTCAACTGTTGATTCGGAAGAATCAATAATTGTTTTTTATGACGAATGGGACCGTGCTTCCTCTTGATCTTCTTGATTTTTCCGAATGTAAATATCAGAGATAACATTTGTCTTTTTTGTATCTAATTATCTTAGCTTGTAAATGAAAGAAATTTTTCCATAATGAAAGAAATAAATTTTCGTTCTTTTGCTAATATCAACCTTAATATCAACCTTGCACATCGATAGATCTCAGCAACTTCATGCAAACACACACCGATAGATCTCAGCAACTTCATGCAAGCACACTATGTATACCCCCCCGATTCCCATAGTTTATAAATGCAATTTATACTGATGGGAATCTTTAACGAGGCATAAAAACTTGAACTGAGTGAAAAACTTGAATTTATATCATAATATGCTGTATATTTGACCGAGAATGTGCTGCTTGTGAATAAATCATGTTTAACCATGGTAACAGTATATTTTGTTTGAGGAAACTGCTTGGTGTGAAGGCTTAATACTTGGTGGGTGTTATAGTTGTAAGGATGCTTATGAACTTCATCATCGGGAAAGTGCCTTAGTAATGTTTACCAAAATACGTTCGGGAACCTCTCTTGCTATATTTCTCCGACGTAAAACCTTCGAATAAAGGTTAAGTTTGGAAAGCGCTTTGTTTTGCTATATTTTCAAACTCTTCCTTGGGAAAGCACCTTAGTGACGTTTCGCCGAGTTACGCTCGGGAATTCTCAGGCTATATTTCGCCGAAGGGGAACCTTTGACCAAAAGGTTTAAGTTTGGAAAGCACTTTGTTTTGCTATATTTCCAAACTCTTCCTCTGGAAAGCGCCTTAGCGATATTTCACCGAACTAGATTCGAGAAACTCTCTAGGTATATTTCGCTGAAGGGTTGGAGAGTGCTATAAGTATTTCTTCAAAAGATGACTCTCGGAAAAGTACTTTTAGTTTAGCTACATTTTTCGAGTATAGAATAGAGAGTTTCATTGGATGCTGAGCTTTGACATGTTTTGGCATGCTCGGGCATTTGGCTTGCTCATGTTCTTCTTCCTCGGGAAAGCGTCTTAGCGACATTTGACCGAGCAAAACTCGGTAAATTCTCCGGCTATATTTCGCCGAGGTAGAACCTTTTTAGAAAAAGGTTTACATTCGTTTAGTGAAAGTGCCTCGGTAAGAACATATCGAGTGATGCTCGAGAATTCTATGGCCATTTTTCACTGAAGGTTTTCAGAAAGTGTTTATAAGCATCTTTCTAAAGATTGTTTTTATCTGAATTTAATGTCCGAACGTTAACCAAAGACATGGGCTGCCACATGCTTAAAATTTCTGCATGATTATAACCTCAGAGGATCCTTCATTATTATGCATCGATTTAACCATAAAAAGAATACAATAAAAGTGATGCTCTGAGATTTATATTCTATACAAAATACTTCTTAAGATGTTCAGCATTCCATGGTCGTTGGAGTTGTTTTCCTTTAGAGTTTGTAAGATGGTAAGCTCCCGCTTTGCCACATTTGATCACCTGGTATGGTCCTTCCCAATTCGGTGCGAGTTTTCCTTCGGTTGCATCTTTGGTTGCCAAGGTGACTTTTTTCAGAACCAAATCTCCAACTTGGAAACTACGATGTTTTACCCGTTGGTTGAAATACCGAGCAACTCTTTGCTGGTATGCTGCCATTGTGACTTGAGCCTGATCTTGTTTCTATTGTAGCAAGTCCAAATGTAGCTTCAAACCTTCGCTGTTGAGATTGGGGTTGAATGTGTCCACTCAAAAACTCTCCGATCCGACCTCTGCAGGGATGACAGCCTCGGTTCCGTAGGCTAAGGCGAAAGGAGTTTCCCCAGTCGGAGTTCTTCTGGTTGTGCGATATGCCCACAAAACTTCAGGAAGATTTTCCGCCCATCCCCCTTTGTGCTGATCGAGCTTCTTCTTCAGAATCTTGAATATGGTTTTGTTAGTTGCTTCTACTTGTCCATTTGCTTGGGGATGTCCTGGGGATGAAAAGTATTGCCGAACATGAAGTCCGGCACACCAATTTCGAAAGGTCTCACAGTCAAACTGTTTACCATTGTCTGTAACAACGGCATGAGGAATCCCATATCGACAAATGACACTTTTCCAAAGAAATTTCTCGATGTTCTTTGCAGTAATATTCACCAGAGCTTTAGCCTTTGCCCACTTGGTGAAATAATCGACAGCGACTACAACGAACCGCACTCCTCCTTTGCTTGTAGGTAATGGCCCTACTATATCCACCCCCCATTGTGAAAACAGCCATGGCGAGGAAACCGAGCTAAGTTCTTCAGGAGGTTGCTTGGTAACGTTGGCAAAGCGTTGACAACTGTCACAAGTTTTGACCATGTTTATGGAGTCCTGGTTCATACTCGGCCAAAAGAACCCTGCTCTCACCGCTTTGTGTGCTAAAATGTGGGCTCCCGAGTGACTGCCACAGATTCTTTCATGAATCTCATGAAGGATATAATCACCCTCTTCTTTAGAGACACATTTAAGGAGAGGTAACATAAAACCTCGTTTAAAAAGAGCTCTATTGACCAGCGCGAACCGAGCAGCCTTTCTTTTTAATTGCACTGCCTTCCTCTTATCTCTTGGCAGAATTCCCTTTTCGAGGTAATTAACAATTTCTTCAGCCCAAGCAGGCATGACTTCGATAGTTAAAATAAAAACCTTCTCAACGGTGGAAGGTTGTTGCTGAATTTGTACTATTTGGTCAGTCTCCCCCACTTCACACTCGGTTGAAGAGCCCAAATGGGCTAGATGGTTTGCCTTCTAATTCTCTTATCTTGGAATTTTAACAATGGAAAACTTTTTGAAAGTTTTTTGCATACATTGAATTTTGGGTAAGTAGAGTTTCATCTTGCTGCCCTTAGCCTCAAACTCACCGCGAATGTGGCCGACAATAACTTGAGAATCGCTCTGCACCTTTACAAACTCTGCCTCCAGCTCTTGGGCTAAACCGAGTCCAGCTATTACAGCTTCATACTCGGCTTCATTGTTAGTAGTTTTAAATTCCAATCACAATGAACTCTTCAACTCTCTTCCATCTGGTGTAATAATTACAACCCCAGCTCCGCCATTTCTTTTGGTGGATGAACCATCTACATAAATTACCCATGTTTTCTCCTTCGGCCAATCCTCTTGGTTTTGAACGTTGGTGAATTCCGCCACAAAGTCTGCTAGAGCCTGTCCTTCAACAGCATTGCGTGAAACAAAGTGAATGTCGAATTCACTATTCTCAATCGCCCAGTTGACTAACCGACCAGACAAGTCCAATTTCCGAAGTACTTTTTTCAATGGATACTTGGTCAAAACATTGATTGTATGAGCTTGGAAATATGGTCGGAGCTTCCTGGAAGCAACTACCAGGGCGAAAGCAAGTTTCTCCATCTGTACGTATCTCTCCTCGGCCCCATGTAACGCTCGGCTCATAAAGTAAACCGGCTTCTGAACACCCTCTTCTTCTCGAATCAAGGCTGCACTGACCGCAGTTGGAGATACGGCTAAGTATAAATATAATACTTCTCCAGGGATAGCTCGGCTAAGAAGAGGTGGACTGACCAGGTACCTCTTAAGTTGCTCGAATGCATGCTCGCATTCTTCAGACCGTTCGAAAGCTTTGCGTAAAAACTTAAAAAATGGGAGACACTTATCTGTAGATCGAGAGATGAACCTATTTAAAGCTGTGATTCTTCCTGTCAATTGTTGAACTTGCTTCACATTTTTTGGAGATTGCATATCCAACACCTCCTGGATCTTCTCTGGATTAGCTTCAATTCCTCGGCTAGACACCATATAACCGAGGAACTTCCTAGATGAAACTCCAAATGCACATTTCGTAGGATTAAGTTTCATTTTGAAACGCTTCAATATCCTAAATGCCTCCTGCAAATCTCTCACATGATCTATCCGCAGCTTGCTTTTGACCAGCATGTTGTCGACATAAACCTCCATGTTCTTCCCAATTTGCTCTTGAAACATCTTGTTTACCAGCCTTTGGTAAGTTGCACCGGCCTTTTTCAAACCAAATGGCATAACTTTGTAGCAGCATAAGCCACAGTCGGTGATGAAAGCTGTCTTTTCTTGATCAAATGGATGTATAAAAATCTGATTATAACCCGAGAAGGCATCCATGAGGCTGAACAGCTCATACCCTGCCGTTGCATCAACTAAAGAGCTAATATGGGGTAGCGAAAAACTATCCTTTGGGCAAGCCTTGTTAAGATCGGTAAAATCCACACACATCCTCCACTTCCCAGAAGACTTCTTAACCATCACTACATTGGACAACCAATCAGGGTAATGTGCTTCTTCGATAAACTGGGTTTTTAGAAGTTTGTCCACCTCCTCGGCAATTGCCATGTTCCTGTCATGAGCAAATTTCCTTCGCTTTTGCTTCACTGGTTTAGCTTCTGGATTAATGTTCAAGTGATGAACAATATCCTTGGGATTAATCCCTGGCATGTCTTCAGGAGACCATGCAAAAACTTCAAAGTTTTGCTGGAGAAACCGAACAAGGACCTCTTTAACCCTAGAGGTTAGATGAGAACCGATCTTGACAACTTTTCCCTCAGCGATAGATACATCAATTAATGGTTCAGCTGGCTCATTTCTCAACTGCATCTTTCACTCATCACCTAGGTTGCCGATCTTTAAAAGTGCTGACTTTGGGCATTTCTTCAAAGACGTATGGTAACACCTTCTGGTAACAACTTGGTCTCCCTTAACTTCGCCGACTCCCTCAATGGTTGGGAACTTCACTTTCAAGTGATAGGTAGAAGTAACCGCTCTCAATTGATTCAAAGCTGGACGACCGATGATCATGTTATAAGCTGATGGTCGGTCGATGACCAAAAAATCTACCATGATAGTGGATTGCCTGGGAGCGGTCCCCGCTGTGACTAGAAGAGCAATCAACCCAATGGGTTGGACACGCTCACCTGCAAACCCTATCAATGGTGATAGGAAAGGTTTCAACTTCTCTTGGCTAATGCCCAATTGTTGAACAACTGTCCAATAAATAATGTCAGCCGAGTTTCCATTGTCTATCAACACTCGGTGAACGGCATGGTTAGCCACCGTTAGAGTTATCACCAATGCATCATCATGTGGCATTGAGACTTCTTTCGCATTTTCCTCCGAAAATGTTAGAATACTCGGTTCTTGTTTCTGGATTTTGAAGGGTTTTTCAAGCACTAGGATTTCTTCCATTCTCGCCTGCTTGGCATAAGCCTTCCTCGCCGAGCTTGATTCTCCTCCACTAGCAAGGCCTCCCGAGATGGTACGAATCTCGTCAATAATAGCTTGGTTCTGGGGACTCTGCTGTTGATTCTGCGAAACCCTCGGTTCCTCACACCTCTGCCTTTGATTGCGTGATCGATCATTATTCTGTCCCGAATGCTGACCCTGACCATCCAAGGCGCTCTTCCCCTTGCCATTTTCTTCAGCTAAGAAATTCAGTAACTTTCCATACCTCAAAAATTTTTCAATCTCGAACTGAAGACTGATACAATCCTCGGTTTGATGCCCATGATCATTATGATACTCACAAAACTTTCGAGTATTACGATTCTGGGGAGGAGACTTCATCCTACCTAGCCATCGGAAGCTCGGATCCTTTTTAACTTCCATGAACACCTTATAAACAGTTGTATTCAGGGGTGTCCATCCCACATATTGTTGATGCTGATTTGGCCGAGGAGGTAGATCGACCTTTCTTTCCAGCATCTTAGGATTTTGGTGATCCTTTTTTTTCTTCTTGACAAAGACCCTCGGTTTCGTCATACCTGGATCAACAGCAGGTTTGTTCTCAACAGCTTTAGATTTCAGCAAAGCTGAGATAGTCTCTTCCTGGTTGATGAACTCCTCTGCCTTGTTGTTGAATTGTCGCAAAGTTCCTATTTTTGGCCTTTTGGACAACTCGGCCATCAGAGGCCCTTCAGTCTGTATTCCGTGCATCAATGCTGAGAGAATGGTTTGCTCGTCAGTACTCTCCACCGCTAGCTTCTCCCGATTGAACCGCAACAAATAATCCTTCAAGGACTCGTTCTTCCCTCGCACTAGGGATAATAGGTATGCTGGATTCTTCTTTCTTCTTCGAACGGCAAGAAATTGTCCTAAGAACTGCTGCCCAAGATATTCAAAATTATCAATAGATTTAGGACTCAGACTTCCAAACCATTCTTTGGCAACTCCCCTTAGAGTTAACGGGAAGGCTCGGCAAGCGATTTCGTCAGGAGTTTCATGAAGGATGATGTGAGCTCGGAAGCTTTCCATGTGGTCGGAAGGATCTCCACTTCCGTCATATTCGCTGATCCAAGGAACCTTAAAACTACTAGGCATTGGAAACCTCATCACCCGATCAGTAAAAGGAAAATTGGTATATTGCATGAGATCCTCAGTGCCGGACCAATTTTCCCCATTTTCGATTAAGAAAGCCATATTTTCAAACTTCTCCTTGAGATCTTTAACGTCTTTATGCACGGCAGCCTCAATAGGCTTGTCAAAATGCGACCGAGCATGACGAGAATGGCTACCTTGGGAATGACTATGGTGAGTTTTGGCGTGACTGGACTCGCCATGGTGTGATTTACCACCAAGCTATGAACTTTTGGCGTGCTCTCGTCGGTGAGTGTTTGCTTTGGACTGAACAGTATGAGGATTTCCTCGTATTGAACTTCCAGCGTCTTGTTGGGTTGATGGATGTCGAGCTGATGGTGGTGGCTCCCCTAAAGGACTCCTCTCGTCTTCTCTTCTATGCCGAATCTTCTCTAGGAGGCAACCTAGAGACGATCTCTTCATTCTGCTTTCTCATAGCCTCAACAAATTCGGCTATTCGTTCCATGAAATCTAACATGATGGCTGTTTGGAAATTTGGATCGTGTGAGGTTTCGGGTACATCTGGTTGGATGATTGGGATAAGATGTGGAGATGTGCTGGGGTGTGGGGGTGTGTTCACCATATCGGAATATATGAGATTAGTAAGAACCGATAAAAGTCGGTTCCCACAGACGGCGCCAAACTGTTGAAGCAGTTTTCCGAATGATGACGTGGGAAAGGGGCCAGCACAATACTTGATAGCCGAGTGTTGAGCTAAGAATGAAGGATAAGGAAAAAGGGATCAAAGCTGCCGGCGTTGTCCGGCCGGTGGAAGCTCCGATGCCTAAGTTAGTTGAAGTGTTCAAAAGAAAGATGAACTTGAAGATTATGGATCAGGGAAAAGATAAGCAAAGTATTCAGTTTGAGGGTAAAAAGAAGTTACCGAAATAGTGAAAGGGAACCCCCCTTTTATAGGCATCATATTGTACTTGTTCATCTAACACTGTGGACTTTTACCAAGGGTCCACGTGTCAACAATATATCGGAGAACATCAAATAGGATATTTATTCAGATATGTTTATTATTTCCTAAGGGTAACACTCGGTACTTACCTCAGGCTTGGCTAACCGAGCCTGATAACCGAGTGTCGATAATATAATCTAGATAAGCCTAAGTCTGTCGAACATGAGTTTATCTTTAACAGTAAAAATAACCGAGTGTGGGGAATGGGCCGGTAGGTTCGAACTAGGCCCAACCCAGCGGAAACATGATCCAACATAATAATAGGGGTATTTTAGATTTAAAATACTTTAGGATAATATGTTATCTATATAGATATCATTAGATTATTTAAATATTAGAGATAAGTATTAGTTAGTATAATTTAAGTATTAGGGATAAGTATTGTCAGTAGTTTATTCTAATTAATCTTTTATTTTACTATGCATTGTAATTGTCTATTTAAAGACATCAAGCTCATTAATGAAAGGGATCAGAAAATTAATTCCAAACCTTGAGTTTATAAAGGGTTTTTTAGGTTTCCTCAAAATCTAAAAGGTTTAGGTTCCCTTTGAATCTAAGGTCAAGGTTCCCTCAGAACCTATAATCTACCCCGTTACGTATTAACGTAACACATTAACCATAGTGCCGAATCTGCTCCAGCAGCAGCCATCCCCTACAAAGCTTTTACGACCTCAAACGAGTCTCCTCGAGAATGACCTTGGAAAAACCCATGGATGTGCAAACTTCCACCATTTTCCATGTTGCTATAGCTTCTGCTGTGGTGGGATCAGTGACTTGAGGTCGCGATGCACACAGGGCTGCTAAGATAGTACCAATGTGATCACATGCGATGATGCCAATTCCCATTTTCTGCCTCCCAATATCAATAGTAGCGTCCTAGTTCAGCTTTATCAATCCTGCACGAGGCTTGCGCCACTTCGTGGTCATTGGGTCGGGGCGCTTAGGGCTCTCCATCCTCCTTTCATGCTCCGCCTTATAGAAGTTTTCAAGCTGGCATGTTGCGGTCTCCAATATTATATGGGTTGGCGATGTGAACTCTCCCCCAAACACCACATTGTTCCTCCGCAGCCATAACACTGTAGACACCACTGCCACCAGTTGCATCTACCTTTCATCCAGTTTTCCATTCAAGTTCGTGAATATGCTTGCGAATGTCATCTCCATAGTAGGGTACTTTTGGATCTTTTTGCTACAAGCAGTCCACACATCTCGTGCCGATTCACAGTTCCAAAGGATGTGCTCCACCGTTTCCTCTGCCAACCTACAAATATGGCATAAGGAGTCCCCCACGACTCTTTTCTTTTCTTTTTTTTTTTTTTTTTGACATTGAGTTTTGTGGGAAGGATGTTATTACAAGCCTTCCATAGAAACACTCTTGCTACTGCAAGTACCTCCACGTTCCAGACTCCCTTCCAAAACTTGTTGCAAACTTCTGGATTGGAGCTACTACCCTTGTTGTCCTCTATTTTGGTTTTGGCCATGTGGTATGCG
This sequence comes from Corylus avellana, assembly GCF_965113065.1. Classification (NCBI taxonomy): domain Eukaryota; kingdom Viridiplantae; phylum Streptophyta; class Magnoliopsida; order Fagales; family Betulaceae; genus Corylus; species Corylus avellana. The sequence continues at coordinate 26,214,499 of NC_142490.1, read as the reverse complement.
CTTCTAACTGTGAACTCCCCATTCTTCATACCCAACCAGACTAGATTGTCCTGCTGTCTTGTCGGGCATACTAGAATGTTATAGATGAGGGCAGTTGTTGTGTCTGTTATATATATATATATATAAAGTAAACTATGTGGTTTAAAAAATAAATATATTAATATATATATATATACACACACCCATTTATTGGTTATATATAAATGCAAAAATCAGTAACCGGACCAGAACCAGTTATTTTCAACCACTTTTAAAAGGGGTTGGCCGGTTAGCCAGTTATAACTAGCCGGATTTTACACCCCCACCTTAGACTATCATTCTAGTTTATGCATAAAAATTAAAAATTAAAAAAAAAAGAACCTAGTAATTGATCATTGTTGAACATCATTAATCTGGAATATGTGCTTAATTGAATTGGCATCTAAAGCGTTTAGAACATTTCTAGCAGACTCACTAAATTTTGCTCACCAAAATAGTCAAAAGTATATTTTTCTCTACTTTAACTTCTAACTTTTTTTAAGCACCCACACGAGTCTCACTATTTTAACTATAAACTTTCACTATTCCATTTAAATATTATTTTTCAAAGACTTCTTGAATTTTTTTTTTTTCTAAAAAAAAAAAAAAACTTTTTTCAAAGAATAAAGGCGAAAAGAAAAAATTTATATTACTTTTTATTCATTTAATGGGCAATGGCGGAGCAAGTAGGAGTCGAGAGGGGGCACATGCCCTCCTCAACCCCCAAAAACTTATTTTACCACTGAAATTTTTTTTTCTTCGCTCTGAACTTGCCCACCCTCAAAACTCTCGACCACAAATTCAGGGGGCACCCTTAGTAGAACTCCTTCTAGGATCCAGCTATTGACATTAGACCGGCCAGCACATTTGTTGCTACTATTTCAATCTTCACTCTTTAGAGCCCTTAGTAAATTAAAACTTAGATGAACAATTGAACAAAGAAGGAAGATCAGCCTGAAGCCAAAACTTCCACGACAACACTACCATACATATCATAATTCAAAATTTGGCATTTTAAAAAAATATATATATTGAATCACCCCTTTTTTTTTTTCGAAGATGGATAAATGTGACATCATAATTAATTAAAGTTACTCCCTAGTTAATTGTTGGATATACATAGTTTAAACTTTAAAGTGTTTAAAACATATTTGTAGGAATATCTTTTGCATTATATAATTAAATTTTTTAGATAATCTCTATCTCCATCAAAGTAAATTAAGCAAAATTGATTGGATGCTATCTGGAAACAACTCTTTTTTTAAAAAAAATTATTTTTAGTATGCATACCGCATTAAAAATGGATGATCATTGTTCATCTAGAAACTCTAACTCATATATAAGAAGATACTTTGATGGTCCTGAAGCCGTTAATAGATTTAATTTATTAATTTAGATGAAAAGAGGTAATTCATTAATGTAGAGTGAGTTCTTTTTTTTTTTTTGAATTGGTTCTCATAAAAGCCAAGAGCAAACTAGTACATCAGGACTTTAACTCTTCTACATCAAACGGGAAATCCTCCCTCCACTCTCGACCCTCCCCATACTTAAACGCGCTTTTTGCTACATTGTGCGCTACCCCGTTAGCTACCCTGCTTATATATTGAACCACCCAGCCCATGTGCTTTGCAATTTCTTCTTTAGCAGCGTTCACAATCTGCCCATAGGTCGTCTAGCAATCTTCATCTTGGTTGAGTGCTCTGACTATCTCCAGCGCATCCCCTTCAAAGACTACATTTTGGTAACCCATACGTCGAGTATAATCCACCGCAAGCCATGCACCGATTGCCTCAGCCGTGGGTGCGTTGATAATAGATCTCTTGGTAGCACACATCATCGTCATAGCCTTTCCTGAGTGATCACGCACGATAACTCCGACCCCCATCAGATTTTGACTGGTAATAATCGAGGCGTCCCAATTGATCTTGACATATCCCACCGGAGGAGGCACCCAAGTGGCGGTGGGGTTAAGAGGAAAAGCCACATCCATGGTAATACTCCTCTGTGTTGCATTATTGAAAGCCACCACCTGCTCCCTTGCACGTCGAAGCAGTACTGACGGTCCCACCATTTCACCCCCGCGCACTAATGAGTTCCTTCTAAACCATATTTGTCTCGCCACAGTGGCCACCAGCTGTAGTTGATCCTCGTTCAACCGGTCCATCAGTTTTGCCATAATATAGATGAACTCAGTTTCATCACTCGTGCATTTCTGAATCCTTGGGTCACACTCCAGCCACACATCTTTTGCCGACAAACAAGTCCACAAGATATGTTCAATAGTTTCACTCTCCCTGCCACAAATCGGACAAAGAGGATCAGAGGAGACATGCCTCTTCAACAACTGCTCCTTAGTGGGCAAGTTATTATTGCAAGCTTGCCAGAGGAAGGTTTTGACCACTCGAGCACATTTTATCCTCCAAATTCCTTTCCATAGTCCAGTTATTTGGTGAGCGTTGGAGCAGCTGCCCTCCTTTTTGAGGGAGTTCTCCTGTCCCATGTGGTAAGCACTGCGGATAGTGTAATTCCCATGCTTTGTAGCTGCCCAGACCAACTGATCCTTTCTTCTTTGAGGACATACAGCTATGCTGCATATCTGCCGTGCTTCCTCCTCACCAAAGATTTCAGTTACCAAAGTCGTGTTCCACCAGTTCCTTTCCAGATCAAGTAACTCACTCACCTTGGCTTCCGATGACAGGATTCTAATGGGGGATTGAGCTAAGCAGGACCCCGGCTTTGGGAGCCATTTATCTCCCCAAACCTTAATAGATGTACCGTCCCCTACTCTCCAAACAAGCCCTTCTTTGAAAAGAGGTTTCGTGTTCCAAATGCTACGCCAAACGTACCATGGCTTCCGGCCTAGAGTGGACTCCAGAAAAGAGCCATTCGAATAATACTTCTCCAGGAAAATTTTGGCCGCCAAAATGTCCGATCTTTTTAGCAACCTCCACCCTTGCTTCCCTAGAAGAGCCAAATTAAACATTTCAATGTCTCGGTATCCCAAACCCCCTCGCTCCTTAGCCCTCCCCATTTTCCTCCAACTCATCCAAGCAATCTGAGCGTCATTCCCCTTATGCCCCCACCAAAACTTAGCCATCATGGAACTAATTTCTTGACAAAGAGTTTTGGGCAATTGGAACACACTCATCGTGTAAGTGGGGATCGCCTGTACCACTGCCTTTAGAAGCACTTAATTCCCACCTTGCGAAAGGAATTTTTCCTTCCAGCCATTCATTCGATCCCAAATTCTACCTTTTAAGGATGAGAAGGAGCTCACTTTTGCTCTCCCAATAAGTGCGGGTAGGCCTAGGTATTTTTCATACCTATTCGTAGAAGTTACCCCCACCACTGACAAAATGAGCTCCTGATGGACGTCTTCTCTTGATTGAGTTTTTGCCCGGAAGCTTTCTCATAAATTTCCAGAACCTCTTGAATTCTGGCCCGCTCCAGGATGCTAGCTCGGCAAAACAACAGGCTGTCATCTGCAAAAAACAAGTGGTTAATTTTTGTACCTCCCTTGGCAATAGGCAAGCCTGTTATTCACCCTTCTTGTTCTGCCCTTCGCAATAGAGTACTTAGCCCCTCCGCACACAAAATGAAAAAATAGGGGGACAGCGGATCTCCTTGCCTGATTCCCCTAGATGGAACAATTTTTCCGTGCGGCTGACCATTAATCAGAATGGAATAGGAGACAGTGCGAACACATGTCATCACCTTGTCTACCCAGCTTCTTGCAAACCCCAACTTTACCATAATAACCTCCAAGAAATCCCACTCGACTCGATCATAAGCCTTGCTCATGTCCAGTTTGAGTGCCATATACCCCTTTTTCCCTTTCATCCGGACATCCATAGTCTGTAGGGCCTCAAATGCTACCAAAACATTGTCTATTATAAGACGTCCCGGGATAAATGCACTTTGATTGGCCGAGATGATGTGAGGGAGGACCTTTTTCAGTCTGTTGGCTAGAACCTTTGCGATTAGCTTGTATATGACATTATAGAGACTGATAGGCCTGTATTCAGTAATTCTCATTCCGCACGAGCGCCCAAGAATTTTGATAAAAACATGCAGACATACCATCAGGTCTGGGAGACTTCAACGGGTGCATTTGCTTCAAAGCCTAGTCCACTTCCGTCATGGAAAAAGCCTTTTAGCAATTGGCAGTTCATCTCGTCCGTTACCCGACGCTCCAGTCCCATCAGACAAGCCTCCAAGTCAGTCACGCCCTGGGTGCTAAATAGTGTTTGATAGAAGCTGATAAAAGCCTTATCGATTTCCTCTGGTGTGGTCCATTCTTGGCCTTCATCGTCTTTTATTTTCTGAATAAAATTGATTTTCCTTCGGTGACGGGCCCATGCGTAGAAAAACGGGGTGTTTCTGTCGCCATTACGATACCAATTTTGCTTGGCTCATTGTTTCCACTTCATATCTTCTTGCTCTAGCAGAAAATCAATTTCGGATTGGAGCCGTTTTATTGCTGGGCCATCCTTTGCATTTTCATTCCGCTGCAACATTTCTAATTGCTTGGTTTTTTCTTTTATTGCTCTCTCAAAATTGCCATGTTTTCTCCAATTCCACCATTTCAGTTCACCCTTACATGCCTCAAGTTTTTGTTGCACCACCTGGATGCAGTGCCCCCAATTGTGTCATCACACCACGCCGCCTTGATCACTTCCATTGCTCCCTCATCTAAGAGCCACTTAGCTTCAAACTTTGTACCCCTCTTAGCATGTATATATTCTTCCTCCTTCTCCAAATAAGTGAGAAAAATGGGCTTATGGTCTGATGTCCGAGCCGCCAGAATCTTCACTTCCACCTTTTTGAAAAAATTAATCCAACCACTATTTGCAACCGCCCTGTCTAACCGTTCTTTGATGAAAGCCGCCATCTTGCCGACAATTTGTCCACGTAAATTTAGAGCCCGTGAACCCATATCGCTAAAGTGGCAGTCTTCCAATGCCTCTCGAAACTGAATCATTTGAGCTTCCCTACGTAGCAGCTCTCCCGACTTCTCAGATTGATTCGTGATTTCATTGAAGTCTCCCACGCAAAGCCATGGTAGCGGATTGTAATTTTTTAAATGGCGAAGTAATGCCTAGGACTCATGTCTTTTTGTCCACTCCGGATGGCCATAGAAGCCAGTCAATTTCCACGAACACCCCAATACCTCTTCCGTCACTATTGCATTTATATGTCTCCTAGAGTAATTTTGAATTTCCAGCAAACTACTCTCCTTCCATAGCAATGCGAGTCCGCCACTTTTCCTGACAGGGTCCACCACAAACATACATTCAAATCCCAATTTCACCCGAACACACTCCATTTTATTCTTTCGACATTTTGTCTCCATGAGAAACAAAATGGTGGGCTTCTTTTCCTTCGTCAGTTGACAAAGGTCTCGAACTGCCTGAGGGTTCCCAAGCCCTCGACAGTTCCAACTTAAGAGACTCATTGTTGATGGCGGGGCTGAAAATCAGCCACCGCCATTTCTTCGTTGTTGTCATTCCCTTCCACACTTAGCAACCTCCCCCGTTTACCCACCCATTCTGTTCCTTTCCCATTATCGCCTATCTGCACCTTTTGCTTCTTATTTGATCCGTGCCCCACCCCAACTGTTACAGCACTATTATGCCCCTCTCGTGCTCTGCGCTTCCACATATGTAAGCTAACTCTGCTTTCAACCAACTCCTGTTGAAAACAAGGGAATACATCCATTTGGGTCGATGTGGGTGGGGCTTCCTGGTGGCCCCACGGTTCATCTCCTTCTTCTTGGCCCATTTCTGCATTCGGCCCCTTCCGGTTCTCCTTAGAAAGGCCCACTCAGACCTACTTTTTCCCCACTCTCTTTGCCCGCCACCTCAGCATGGTATGTATCGCCCACGAGAGGAGTATTATTTGCTGCGTGTCCCTGATTTACCTCAATCTGTCCAGCCGACTCCTCTGTGTTCTCCTTTCCTTCTCCTATCGCTCCTCCTGTATTTCCATTATGGTAAGAAGAAGATTCTCCACTCCTGGTGCTGTGATTGTGGCAAGATTTTTGGTTAGGGTTCGCAGAAAAACCGGAAGATTTCGTATACTCATTCTTTTGAAACAGCTCGGCGCCGTCATCCCCCATATCGCCTTTTTTGCTCGATGTTCCCCCTCCGACTCCGAAATCAGGTCCACCACCTCCTCTCTTCCGCCCATCATCCGCCCGGAGCCACACTCCCCATTCTTTCTTTTCCGTCTTCCCATTCAGTTTTGTGTTACGTGGTATAGGACACCCCTTCTCTCCATGGATGATCCTACCGCAATCGAAACAAGCCATTGGTAGCTTTTCATATCTGCATGTTACCCAGTGAGACTTTCCTTCCAGCATGAGGGCACGCCCCCGTTCCAATGGTTTGGATAAGTCGATTACTACGAGGAGACGCAGACACCTTCCCCACCCTACCCCATCTCCAGCCAGGTCAATGTCCTCTAATTGCCCCATCGATTCTCCAATCTTGATCCCTACTCCTTTAGTCATGCATAGTAATGGCATGTCATGTATTTGCACCCAAAAGGGAGAGTGCGTGAATGCCATCTGCGCTGGCGGCGTGCTTCCATCAAATTCATTGAGAACAAGAATATGCCTATCAAAAGACCATGGCCTTCCCTCCAGAACTCTCCGCATATCATCCGCATCTTCAAACTCAAAAGCCATATGTTGTCATCCAACTCCTTGAAAGTTACTCCTCCTAGTGTGCGCCAGATTCTGGAAAGTACTATTTTGAACGCTTCCTTATTCGCCGTTCTCCCGATCCAGAGTTTCCCAATCAAGCAGCGCCCACTTTGAAAACGAGCCTCCTCAATCTCCCCTTCAGTAATGGCAATCCCGACTTTCTCCCCTTTGGTGAGAGAGATATTTCCACATAGCTTTATAGTTGCTCCGCCATCTTTCGCTCTTAAAGCGCCTCAGTGAATCCTACCAAACCCTCCACTGCCGTCAACCGGTAGGAGGTTCAACCCTCGCCTCTAGCCATTTCTCAGAGAAACCCTAGGGAGGACTTCTTTTTAATGTAGAGAGAGTTCTAATGGCAAGACATCCCAGCCCATAAAATAATTTTTGAAATTTCTCATACTACCCCTAATTAGACTGAACTCAATCACTTATTATTGAAATATATAATTAAAATTGATAATTTTTTTTTTGTTAGTTATATTTTGGCCCCCATGAACAAAAGTTCTGGCTCCGCTACTGTTGATGGGTAAATAGTAATCATTAAAGATATTGAGTACTATTAACTCACAAATAATCATTGGGGAGTGTTTTTTTTTGTGATTTAACTATTCAAAATAAAAAAATAAAAAATAAAAAATAAAAATCTCTAGCTTGTTGAGGGTGAGAAGAATGTTAGAGTACTCCTTGCAGCCTCACCAAAATTATTTTTTGGTTATTTTGGTGAGGCAATTTAACCAAAATGGCCTAAAAAGTAGTTAGGTAAACAGTACTCACCAAATTTAAAAATTACTATTCACTCACTTAGTGATTAAATAACTCATTTCTCTCTCTTCCTTTAATAGTTTCAAAAAGAATAAACAAATTTTTGAAAAATAATATTTTAATGGAATAGTGAAAGTAGATTGTTAAAATAGTAAGGCTACTCGGATGTTCTAAAACAATTAGTTGTGGAAATAGAAAAAAAATGTACTTTTAATTATTTTGATGAGTAAAACTTGGTGAGGCAGTTTGGAACATGATCCTCTCTAGTCCATTTTGGACTGGAGAATATTCAATTTATGGTCAGGATTTTGTTAAGGCCATAAATAGGATATTTGTCCTATTAATAATAATAAAAAAAATTATATATAAAAAAATTATAAAAAATTATAAAAAAATTAAGGGGCTAGAGCCACCCCAGACCGCCATTCTTGGGTGGACAAAGCCACTCCATGGCCCTTGGGGGTGGTCCGGCCACCCCAAGGGCCAATCAATTTTTTTAAAAAAAGTTTGGGTTTAGGGGGTAGCCAGACCATCCCCAAGGCCCTTGGGGGTGGTCCGGCCACCCTTGGCCGGCCTCAAGCCACCCCCAGTTAAAATGGGGTAGTTCGGCCATTCCTTATAGCCAAGATGAGGTAGTCAGCCACCCTTATTTTTTTATTAATTAATTAATTAATTTTTTTTTAATTTAATTTTTTTTTTTTTTTTTTTTTTTTTTTGTAGTGAGACAAATGTCTTATTTGTGGCTCTTCTTAAAAATTCAAGCCATAAACTCCAATCCATTATAAAGTGGAGAGAACCCTATTCCAGGCTGTTTAAGAATGTTGGTGATGCTGTTATACACGCTAAAGACTTGAGTGTTCCATTCCATGGACGACTTTGGAAGACGATGGTGATTGGTGACCCGGTAATTAAAAACGCTCCAATCTGTGGGCGTGCCTAAATCGAGACCATTATTGGAGGCCCCTTTATATTATTTTATTCTACCCCTTTTTGCATAACTAATACATTTTCTTTGCCAACTCCATTAACCACTGTTTTTTATTCACACAAACTTTAACGCTAAAGCTAATAGAAGATGTCAAAATTTTAAAATATTTCTTTTTTCTCTCCCTATTTTGTTCTTTTTGAAGTTTTTTCAGAATAGGGTCTTTCTTAGCTCCTAAGAATTTGCTAACTCACGCTTCTCGGCAAAAAGCATGCTTTTGTTTTGTTTTGTTTTTTTATTTTTTGTTTTTTGTTTTTTTATTGTAAATATTTGAATTAAGAGTAGTTTTGTACTTTTATTAATTTTATAGGGGTGTAAAATGACATTTCACTCGTTTGATGTCTGATTTAACTCTAAACAGCAGATGTGACATTATAGTCTCTTGAAAAATAGGGATCCAATATTAAATTTTTTTAGAGTTTAAGGGTATAATTGCAAAAGTTATAGAAGAATCACAAAGATAAATAAAATTTTCCTTTAATTAAATTTCTTTTTTCTTAAGAAATAAGATTGTGTTCCAAAATACCAAATTGACATGCTTTGCATAAATTGAAAGGGGATGAATGCATATATACTAACATTTTGCATCTTTTCACAAGTCCCTCAAGTCACATGTTGAAGTGGTAGGTAAGGTGAGAGATCCTATATTGCTGTTTAGGCTGTTGTGGTTAAGAAATTTCTTTTAGTTGTTGTTGTGGTTCTTATATTCTCTAAGAGCAAAATTATCCATGCTGCCACCATGTGTCTCTTGTTTTTTTTTTTTTTTTTTTGGGTGAAGTCTCTGCTATGCCACTAGCATCATAAGACCAGATTTATGTTTTTCCAGTTTCGTTTGTTGTTTGCTCTAATTGTACTGCACTGTGTGTAGTTAGATCTGTCATTTCCAACCTTATGTTTGAAAGTATTCCCGATTGATTTCTCATCATTTCTTCATTTCAGATCAAAAATGGAAATGACCTCCTTTATAACCCTTTCCTTATTTGCTTAGGAAAAACAAAAACACAGGTGAGAGATATTATACGAGACCAACGTATCCAAATAAATTTTGGATAGTCTGATTACCTATCCAAACGTATGAAACTTTTTATATTACTCACTCAAATTATTAACACTTTAGACAAATAATTACCGAGAATCTCACTACGGATCAAAGCCGGTGACTCTATTGTGCCATTACATGTGTCCAACACCCAAGAGATGGGATGCTTTTTTCATATCTAAAGAAGTTATCGGGATCCACAGCAATCTTTATCTCCACCAACCTATCAAAATTCCCCTTGAAATTCTTACTCCCCTAAGCACTAGTGTTGGAACAAGTGGCTCATATTCTACTACTGGCCCATTAGTTGTAATTAGTTTATGTGGGCCTGGGGACAAATAAGTTGTGGGAGGTATTTTGGGTTTTTCCAAAATACTTAGAATTAGGGTTTTCCTATAAATATGTTATGTTGTAACCCTAAATCATTGAATAGAAAAATATAGCCGCTCTCTCCTGTAGACGTAGGCAAATTGCCGAACCACGCAAATCTGTGTCTCAACTCTCTTTTCGATTCTATATTGTTCATCAATTATTATGAACGGTAACAACAATTGGTATCAGAGCCTAATCTACGATGGCTAGGGTTGGTACATCTTCTGCGAAGTTCGACGAGATGAAGTTCGATGGATCCGGTAATTTCGAATTCTCGCAGAGACGTATCAAGAATTTGTTGGTGCAACAAGGGATGGTGAAGGCGTTATATGAGATGAAACCATAAGGGATGGTAGACATATATTGGAAGGAACTTGAGGCTAAAGTGGTGGCTACTATTCGGCTTTGTCTGGGAGATGACGTGATGTATCACATCATGGACGAAGAATCTCTGGCGGCAGTTTGGTTGAAACTGGAAAGTTGGTATATGTCAAAGTCATTGACGAACAAGCTCTATCTAAAGCCGCAGTTGTACGGCTTGAAGATGGTGGAGGGCTCGGATCTGAGCCAACACATCAATGTGTTCAATTAGATAATTGGAGATCTGAAGAGGGTTGATGTGAAGTTCGAAGACAAAGACAAGGCATTGATGCTATTAAATTTACTCCCAACTTCTCCTACGTATGAGAATCTGGTTACAACCCTAACATAGGGAAAAGCGTCCTTGGAGTTAGAAGACATTACAGGAGCCCTGTTGGCATTTCATCAAAGGAAGAAAAACATTGATAATAACTCTCAAGGAGAAGGCTAGTTGTAAAGGGTAACTATGAGCATGGAAGAAGCAGTAACCTGGGTATTTTGAAAGGCAAGAAATCTCGGTCAAAGTCCAAGAGGAGGAAGGACATCATCTGTTATAAGTGCGGAAAGAAATGGCATATAAAGCGGGACTGTCCGGACTGGAAGAAGAACAAGGACGACGAGAAAGAAGGCTTCTCAAAATCTACGAACGTAGTGGAAGACAATTCAGACGATGTTGATGGTGATATGCTTTCTGTTGCATCTAATTCAGAGCATCCTTGGGATTCTTGGATTCTGAACTCAGCATGTTCGTTTCACGTCATGTCCAACAAAGATTGGTTTGACACCTACAGGTCAGTTAATTCTGGTATAGTTACTATGGGTAATGGTGCACATTGCAAAATTACTGGCATAGGTAATATTAGAATTAAAATGTTTGATGGTGTGGTTAGAACGTTATGTGAAGTTAGACATGTACCAGATGTGGAAAAGAATTTGATTTCGTTAGCCACCTTAGACTCAAACGGTTATTGTTATAAGTCTGAAGGTGGAGTAATGAAGATGACTAAGGGTGTGATAGTAGTGATGAAGGAGTAGAAAAATTCAAAGAATATATATAAACTGTTAGGAAGTACAGTTGTAGGTGGAATTGCCTCTATAGAGTCTGAGTTTGATTGTACTGTTTTGTGGCATATGCGGTTGAGTTATATGGGTGAGCAGGGCATGTTGGAGCTTCATAAGAGAAATCTGTTGAAGGGTGTCAAAACATGTAAACTTGATTTCTGTAAGTTCTGTGTTCTGGGGAAACAGAATTGGGTACAATTCAAGACAGCCACACACAAGATAGAAGGGATTTTGGACTATGTTCATTCTGATGTTTGGGGACCTGTGAGGACAGCATCACGGGGAGGACATATGTACTTCGTAATCTTTATTGATGATCTCTCCATAAAGGTTTGGGTGTACTTCATGCGGCACAAATCAAAAACGTTTGCCAAGTTCAAGTTGTGGAAAGCTGAAGTCGAGAACCAAATTGGAAAGAAGGTTAAGTGCCTTAGAATAGATAATGGCACTGTATACACAAACGACATGTTTAGAGATTTCTGTTAGTAGCATGGTATAAAGAGACATTTCACAGTACGGAAGCCATCACAACAAAATGGTGTGGCGGAGAGAGCACGAGGTCTATTACAAAGAGAGCACAATGTCTCAGGCTGAATGCTGGACTTACAAATATTTTCTGGGCAGATGCAGTGAGTATGGCATGCTACTTGATCAATAGGTTACCGAGGGCAACACTAGATGGGAAAGTTGCAGAGAAGGTGTGGACAGGTAATGAGGTAGATTACTCTGGATTGTGAGTATTTGGTTGTCCAGCCTATGTGCATATACCTACTGAAGAAAGATCGAAGCTTAATCCAAAGTCTAGACAATGTTTCTTTCTCGGATACAGGAAATAGGTCAAGGGTTACAAGTTTTGGGATCCGAAAGCAAACAAGGTGGTGATCAATAGAGACGTGGTATTTGTTAAAAATTTCATGTTGAAGAGTACTCAGGATGAAAAGCAGTAGGGGCCAGAAAGTAGTAGTAGTGATAAGCAGGTGGAGTTAGAGACTCCTATACAGGAGAACACTTCTCAGGGGATAGAAACCTCTACTTTAGGAGTTGAGTAGCATCACAGTATAGCCACAGATAGACCTAGACGCATTATCAGACCACCAATCAAGTACGGTTATGAAGACATAGCTTCCTATGCTCTTGTCATTAGCAGAGGATACCCTACTACTTTTCAAAAGGCTGTCAATAGCCAAGAGAAGAGTAGATGGGTGGGTGCTATGGCAGAGGAAATGGAGTCCTTACATAAAAACCAGACATGGGATTTGGTGGAGCTTTTAGAAAGGAAGAGGGCGATAGGGTGTAAATGGGTGTTCAAGAAAAAGGAAGCAGTATCAGAAAAAAGGGGGAGAAAAGTTCAAGGCTCTCCTAGTAACAAAGGGTTATGCACAGCAAAAAGCGGTTGATTACAAGGAAATATTTTTCCCAGTGGTCTGACATACTTCCATCAGAGCAGTATTGGCGTTGGTAGCTCATTATGACATGGAATTGGAGCAGATGGATGTGAAGACAGCTTTCCTCCATGGTGATTTGGAGGAGTAGATTTACATGAAACAGTCAGAGGGGTTCAGTCAACCTGTACAGGAGCACTTGGTCTGTAAATTGAAGAAGTCACTTTATGAGCTGAAGCAGTCTCCAAGACAGTGGTATAAGCAATTTGACTCTTACATGATCATAATTGGTTACAAGAGATGTGAGTATGACTGTTGTGTTTATGTGAGGAGCCTTGATAATGGCTCATTTGTTTTTCTGTTACTCTACGTGGATGATATGCTTATTGCAGCTAAGAGTATAGTGGAGGTCAACAAACTGAAGGTTTTGTTGAGTAGAGAGTTTGACATGAAAGATTTGGGCGTAGCCAAGAAGATTCTTGGGATAGAGATTCGCAAGGACATGGATGCCAAGAGATTGTGGTTATCTCAGGCTGGCTATGTGAAGAAGGTGTTGGAGAGGTTTAGCATGGAGAATGTGAAACCGGTGAGTACACCTTTGGCGAATCATTTCCGTTTGTCTACCTCACAGTGTCCAAAGACAGTTGAAGAAACTAAAGATATGTCTAAGGTCCAATATACTAGTGTAGTGGGGTGTCTGATGTATGCTATGGTTTGTACCAGGCCAAATTTGGCTCATGCAGTGAGTGTAGTGAGCAAGTACATGGAAAATCCGGGGAGACAGCACTGGGATGCAGTTAAATGGATTTTCAGATACTTGAAAGGTACTATAGACTACTGCATCACTTTTGTCAGATAGAAAAGTGATTTGTCAGTCATGGGGTATGTGGATGCAGATTATGCAGGGAACTTGGATGCCAGGAGGTCGACCACGGGTTATGTGTTCACTTTTGCAGGACGACCCATGTGTTGGAGGTTTATGATCTAATCCACGGTTGCACTGTCCACAACTGAGGCAGAGTATATGGCAGCGGCTGAGGTTGCAAAGGAAGCTTTGTGGCTTAAAGGGTTAGTTAGGGAGCTGGGTATTCAGCAAGGCGGAGTTCCATTGTTTTGTGACAGTCAGAGTGCCATTTACTTGGCGAAGAACCAGGTGTATCATGCGAGAACCAAGCATATTGATGTGAGGTTTCACAAGATCAGGGAATTAGTTGCTACAGGTGAACTGTTACTTGAAAAGATTCATACTTGTGAGAATGCAGCTGACATGTTGACGAAGCCTATTATCGCAGACAAGTTCAAGTACGGCTTGGACTTGACAAATGTCTCTAGGTGCTAGAAAGGAGAGGAGAGGAGGCGACGGCATCCCCAAACCTATTAGTTCCAGGTGGAGGCCCAATACTTGATTATTTTCAAAGAGGTGAATACTCGCCAAGGTGGACATTATTGGAACAAGTGGCTCATATTCTACTACTGGCCCATTGGGAGTAATTAGTTTATGTGGGCCTGGGGACAAATAAGTTGTGGGGGGTATTTTGGGATTTTCCAAAATACTTAGAATTAGGATTTTCCTATATTTATATTATGTTGTAACCCTAGATCATTGAATAAAAAAATATAGCCGCTCCCTCCTGTGGACATAGGCAAATTGCCCAACCACGTAAATTTGTGTCTCAACTCTCTCTTAATCTCTCTCTTTTCAATTTTATATTGTTAATCAATTATTGTGCATGGTAACAACAAATAACTTATGTGTAGCTTTCATTACCGATGCCATTGATGCCCAAATCAATATCTTTGTAGTTCAAATATGCACCCCACGGAGATTGTGACACATACAGTGTCATATAATAGTAAAGCCGACGTATTCGATCCAAGTTCTAGTTTGAAGCCTCCACGCCTTCTTCTTTCCATGTCACCGAGTATTGGATCTTGTACTTGTTCCTTGCTCTGTGCGAAAATGGTGTTTCCGACTCCAAAATCTCACTCATTTTTCCACCGTGAGGATTCAATGTCAGCGCTGCCTTTTTTTGTTCCATCATCTTCTTCCAAATCCCTTTAAGACCCTTATTTGAAATCGGTTCTTGGACATAGTTTGATTTTTTCTTTGAAGACTTTTCTGATTAAGATTGTCGGTCGAGTAGAATGTCCGGCGAAGAATCGGTTGGATAGTTGGACCAATAGAGCACCGATTTGATCCATGTCATTTCGACCAAGTCCTCCCACTGTAAACCCAATCCAGGAAAACTTTGATCCATTAAAACAATGAGATCTTTTGCAATTCCAAGAAACAGAGCAACAAATTTAGCCTTTATTGTCTGTTGGGGCTTTTTGTTCACCGGTAGCACAACCACTCTAATAAACGAATCTTCGTGTATCTTGTCGGCAACATATTGCAATTGATGAACAAAGTCGGTGGTAGCTTGTTCCAAGGTTTTTTCTACTCTAAAAACCGTGACAATTTCTGGAACAGCAACCAATTTGATTTTCCAAGAAAGTATGAGCCAAAGCTAGCTCCACCTCCTGTTCCAATGGCCCAGAAAAGATCTTCCCCCATTGATTCGCTATCCAAAACGCTGCCGTTTGCATCAATGATTTGCGCATCAACGATATTATCCACTGACAAACCATACTTTCTCATCATGTTACCATACCTAGCTCCACTAAAATTGCCTCTGGCACCTACTGTAGGACAAACACCGGCCAAGGCAATACTTGTGTAATACCTTGACAAAAACACCCGTCTTATAAGATTAAGGGAAAAATATAAAAAAAGCCTTCCAAACTACCAACTGTTTTCGATTTAACCCCCTAATGTTCCAAAAGTGATAAAGTAGCCCCCCAAACTACCAAACTATTGCATTTTGGCCACTCTGTTAGTCAAAACCGTTAGTTTGGATGGAAACTGCAAAACGATGTCATTTTGTTACGAGTAAGTTACTACAATGCCCTTTTATGAAGAAAAAAAATTTGGAAAAAATATAAAAAGGCCCCCCAAACTACCAGCCGTTTTCATTTTAGCCTCCTAATGTTCAAAAAGTGATAAAGTTGCCCCCCAACTACCAAACAGTTGCAATTTGGCCACTCCGTTAGTCATTACTGTCAAATACGATGGAGAATTCAAAACTACGTCGTTTTGACAAGGGTAAGTTACTAAAATTCCCTTTTAGAAAAAAAAAAATCATATTAAAACAAGCACGCAAAATGGCGCCGTTTTGCTTGAAATTAGGGTTTTCTTACACTTACCAAAACAGCGCCGTTTTGGTAAGTGTTAGGAATTAAAAGAAAAAACCTTAGACCTCAGGTCCCCACGCAGAAAAAACCCCCAACCCAATTTATCTCTTTCCCCCAAACTGCCAGCCACCACGTCGTTCTATCTCCGGCAACCGTCTCCCTCAAGTGAAAAAAATGCAACGCCCCTCGCTCTCTCTCTTAAAACCGGCAGCCCCTGCCACCACCATCCATCACCGCCGGCCACACCATCTAGTGGCTACAAAGCGGCACCGAAAAATTCTTATCCATTGTAGAAATCAAACAAAAAAACCACATTCGTAGATAAACAACACCGATCTGACAACTATACCATGAAATACAATAAAAAGATTGAGTTATGGGTAAGATTTACAAGCTGTCGGAGATAGAACGACGTGGTGGCCGATGGTTTTGGGGAGAGAGATAAACTGGGGTTGGGGGTTTTTTCGTGGGTCACTTGCGTGGGGTCTAGCGTTTTTTCTTTTAATTCCTAACACTTACCAAATTAAATGGCGCCATTTTGGTAAGTGTAAGGAAACCCTAATTTCAAGCAAAACAGTGCCGTTTTGCTTGCTTGTTTTAATATGATTTTTTTTCCTAAAAATGGCATTTTGGTAACTTACCCTTGCCAAAATGACGTAGTTTTAAATTTTTCATCATATTTGACTGTAATGACTAACTGAGTGGCCAAATTGTAACTGTTTGGTAGTTTGGGAGCTACTTTATCACTTTCTGAACATTAGGGGGCTAAAATGAAAACGACTGGTAGTTTAAGGAGGCTTTTTTTTTTTTATATTTTTCCCAATTTTTTTTTTTCATAAAAGGGCATTGTAGTAACTTACCCGTAACAAAACGACGTCGTTTTGTAGTTTCTGTACAAACTGACGGTTTTGACTAACGGAATGGCCAAAATGCAATAGTTTGGTAGTTTGGGGGCTACTTTATCACTTTTAAAACATTCGGGGGCTAAATCGTAAACGGCTGGTAGTTTGAAGGGCTTTTTTATATTTTTCCCTAAGATTAATGATTTACTACGAAACGGCTAATGCTTTCATAAAACAAGGTTTTACGAGCCAAAAGACCTAAATCCCTTATGAGTAGCCCAACCCACCAAACTTAAGCTAAGGGGACAACCTGAACGTACGCTTTTGACCTAAGTGCATGCGAGTGTACGCTAGAGGGACCACAACGAGCGCTTGTTGATCAGTCTTTAAGCCATTGGGCAATACCCCAAACGTACGCCTAAACCGTTTTATTCATTGTGTTATTGACGCTTGCCCAAATAGTACCTGAACACTCACTGACAACTCTGAAAAATAATTTTAACCCATTCTCCACCTTTCCAGAACAAGAGACACCCCAAGCCCTTATATAAACCCTTCCCCTTCGATCCTCATCCCCTCCTCACACCAAGAACACCAAGAAAACCCTAACCCTAGAGTGAGGAGTGATTTGAGAGAGGAAGAGGAAGCCTTGGTGGAGTTGTCATCATCATGGTACTATAAAATGACTTGAACCAAAAGACAAGGAGAATGAAGGAATTTGGGAGAAGAAAGATGAAAGGAGAAGGAGAAAAGGAAGAAAGGAAGAGAAGAGGAGGGTGTCGGTATTACAAGTTAGCCAAAGTTGAGTAGCTGGATTAGTTGGTTAAGCTAACTTGTTTAACACATGTACATTAATTTTGGAGAATGTTTAACACAGTGTAAATGAGCTGGAGCTTTTTTGTTAAGATGGTTAATTAGTTAAATAGTTTGTTTACTAAATTGTTAGCAAGTTATTCTTTCTTTCTTTGTAAATGAGTAGTATTGCGCAGCAACTCCTATAAACGCTGGTTCTTCGATATGAATTGGACTTCCACCGGGGAATACTTTTTAAAAGAATTATTATCGCTTAGCACTTGTGCTAAGGATATATACTACACTCTTGTAATATTTTTCAAGTAATGCAAATGGAGTAAATTTTTTCCGCAGCTCTTCTTCAGATTTCTTTTATCATTTGCATAGTTTGTTATGGTATTAGAGCCTGGTTTGTTCATCGAGCTTCCTTCTTTCCTATGCTTTTCCATCTAATTCCTTTCGATCTTCATCTAATTCCTTCTTTCATATCCTTGATCTTCAAAAATGCCTTCAATTCCTATTAATCCTTCTGTTAATACCTCTGCTGATGGTGTTAACTCCATGGACACTGCTCTATCAAACTCCATGCCTTCTGTTGTGGAGCCTTCAAACTCCACGCCTTCTGCTGTGGAGTTTTCCAGCCCTTTCTATCTCCATCATGGAGACAGTCGAGCGATTTTGCTTGTTTCTCAACCTTTGGTTGGAAACAATTATCATACTTGGAGGAGATCTATGTCAATGGCCCTTTCGGCCAAGAACAAGCTTGGTTTCATTGATGGTTCTTTGGCAAAACCATGAATGGACACTCAAGAGTATTTTGCATGGGATAGATGCAATAACATGGTGCTAAGCTGGATTCTGAACTCAGTTTCTCAGGAGATTTCTTCCAGTATCATCTTCATCAAATCTGCTCAAGAAATGTGGAATGACATCAAGGAGCGATTCTCTTAATCAAATGCCCCTCGAATTTTCCAGCTTCGAAAGGCCATTTATGTTCTTTCTCAGAACAATCAATATGTGAGTTCATACTATACCTCCCTTAAAGGTTATTGGGATGAGTTGAACAACTATCGCCCCCTGCCTCTATGCTCTTGTGGAACTTCACGTACTGTTCTGGAGTATCAGCATCGAGAATTTGTGTTCCAGTTCTTGATGGGATTGAATGAATCCTTCTCCCACATCAGAGGTCAATATTCTGCTTATGGATCCTCTGCCACAGATTAACAAGATTTTTTCCATGGTTGTGCAAGAAGAGCGATAGAGAGAGATTTCCTCTACATTCTTTGCTCCTTTAAACCATGCCCCTGCTGCAATGGTGTCCAAGTATACTCCATCTGCTCCTCATGTGATGGTGCCGAAGTATGCTTCTTATCGTCCTCAAGGCTCAAGGACACAAGGTTATCCTCGCAAAGAACGTCCACTTTGCACTCACTGTGGTCTTCTTGGCCATACTATTGAGAAGTGTCATAAATTGCATGGTTATCCTCCGGGATATAGATTCACCGAAGGAAAGAATGCAGTTTATTCTCCTTCAGCAAATATGGTGTATGAGTCTCTCATGCCCCAACTTCCAATCACCTCTAAGCAATGTCAGCAGCTGTTAACTTTGTTCAGATCCAAGTGTCCTGATGATGCCTTTGCCTTTGCCTCTACTGTCACTGAAAATCAAGACCATTTACTCAGTGAGATGGCAGGTAATACACGCCATTCCCTCTGTTTTCAATCATCTACTCTAGGAGATAAACATTCTGTTTTTTCTTCCACTCATCTTTTTCAAATGGCTGTAAAGAATTTTGTTGATCATCCATGGATAATTGATACTGGTGCTACAGATCACATGGTTAGCTCACTCTCTTTTCTTACCACAATTACTTCAATTGCTTCTAAACTAGTTAAGTTGCCGAATGGTAACTTTGCTACAGTCACACATATAGGCATAGTTAAGCTTAGTGCAACCTTAACACTTACAAATGTTTTGTGTGTTCCTTCTTTTTCATTCAATTAATTTCTGTAAGCAAATTGATCAATGTTCTTCACTGCTATTTTATTTTTCTTCTTGAATTTTGTTTCATTCAGCAACTATTAGGCTGGAGGATGATTGGATTGGGGGGAGAGAGAAGTGGCCTCTATCATCTAATACTGCATGACTTGGAAGGTTTCTGTGAATCAAGTGTCCCAGTCTTAGTTTCCCCTTTTGCACAAATAAAACCTCATTTCAATTTTGTTGTTTCCAATTCTATTGATTCAAATTCTGTTGTTTTGAATTCTGTAAAATCTGTTGATGTTTCAGCCAATGTTTGGCATTCTAGATTAGGGCACTTACCTGATTCTAGAATGCAACTACTGCATAATGTACTCCTTAGTTATTCATCAATTTCAAATAAAGATTGTTCAATTTGTCCTTTAGCAAAGCAACATAGAATTCCTTTTCCAACAAGCATTACACATTCTAATCACATTTTTGATTTAATTCACTGTGACATATAAGGACCATTTTCATCTCCTTCTTCCAATGGTTCTAAATTTTTTCTTACAATTGTAGATGATCACAGTAGGTTTACATGGGTTTATTTGATGAAAAGTAAGTCACAAACCATAATTCTCATCAAATATTTCTTTCATTTAGTAGAAACTCAATTCAACTCCAAGATCAAATGCTTAAGATTCGATAATGGTAGTTAATTTCACATGACTGAAATTTTTTTCTTCTAAGGGCATTGCCCACCAACTTACTTGTGTTGAAACACCCCAACAAAATGCAGTAGCAGAGAGAAAACATCAACATCTTTTAAATGTTGCTCATGCCCTCAGATTTCAGTCAAATCTTTCCTTACATTTATGGGGTGAATGTATACTTACTGCAGCATATCTCATTAATCGAATTCCAACACCTATTCTCAAAAATAAAAGTCCTTATGAATGTGTATTTTCTTCTCCTCCTCAATATTCTCATCTTAGGGTCTTTGGTTGTTTGTGTTATGCATCTACAACAACTAGAGATAGATCCAAATTTGATCCTAGAGCCCGTGCCTGTATTTTTCTTGGCTACCCTTTTGGTGTCAAAGGTTATAGACTGTTTGACATTTCTCTCAAACAATTTTTTGTATCCAGAGATGTTATATTTCATGAGTATCTTTTCCCTTATGCTTCTTCTAAATTCCTCTGCTGTCCTTTATTCCTAATCAAAATGTTATCCCTGCATTCATATCTTCCTTAGATAATTCTAACGTGGTTTCCCCTTCTTCTCATTCTAATGATCAACAGCATTCTTCTACATTTGCAATTCATTCTACTGACACCTCACATTTTATACCATCTATTGATACCTCACCTTCTATACCATCTATTCCTATCAATCCATCTAGGTTGCTTCGTAGGTCCCAACCAAGTTACTTGCAGGAATATTATTGTCAATTGGCTGCTACTCCTTTTCCAGCTCCATCATCTCCTAAGTCCACGACAGTTTCTACCACTTCAGGTATTCCTTTTAGCTTGTCTTCTGTTCGTTCCTATGACAAACTGTCTACTACTCAAAAATCTTTTAGTCGTTCAGTATCTTCTTATGTTGAGCCAAAATTTTATCATCAAGCTGTCAAAATACCACATTGGTGTGATGCTACAAAAGCTGAAATTGATGCTCTTGAGGCCAATGACACTTGGCAGCTTACTTCTCTACCACCTAATAAGCATGCTATTGGTTATAAATGGGTTTATAAGGTGAAGCATAAAGCTGATGGTTCTCTTGAGAGGTACAAGGCCGGGTTAGTTGCAAAGGGTTACTCCCAAAGTGAGGGGCTTGACTACTATGAGACATTTTCTCCTGTAGCCAAGTTAACCACAGTCAGGTGTACTAGCCAAGAACTGGCATTTGCATCAGCTTGATGTTAACAATGCTTTTTTACATGGGGAGCTGGATGAAGAATTATATACAGAATTCCCTCTTGGTTTTGGTTTATGTTAAGATGGTTAATTAGTTAAATAGTTTGTTTACTAAAACTGTTAGCAAGGTATTCTTTCTTTCTTTGTAAATGAGTAGCATATACTACACTCTTGTAATATAGTTCAAGTAATGCAAATGAAGTAAAGTTTTTCCGCAGCTCTTCTTCAGATTTCTTTCATCATTTGCATAGTTTGTTGGCAGGCGGGAAAAAAAAGAGAAAGGTGGATGAAAGGTGAAGAGGAAGAAAGGTGGATGAGTGAGTGGTGTCAGCTGGAAAAAGAAAGAACAAAATGACAAAACAAACCGCATCAGCTTTAAGTATAAGATGAAGAAATGAGGGCACAAACGTCATTTCACCCACTAAACAAAAGTGCACTGTTTTTATGTGCATAGGCTCTTTTTATATATTCTTTCTTTCTTTGTAAATGAGTAGTATATATACTTCACTCTTGTAATATTGTTCAAGTAATGCAAATGAAGTAAAGTTTTTCCGCAGCTCTTCTTCAGATTTCTTTTATCATTTGCATAGTTTGTTAGCAGGTGGGGAAAAAAAGAGAGAGGTGGATGAAAGGTGAACAAGAAGAAAGGTGGATGAGTGAGTGGTGTCAGCTGGAAAAAGAAAGAACAAAATGACAAAACAAACCGCATCAGCTTTAAGTATAAGAGAAAGAAATGAGGGCACAAACGTCATTGCACCCATTAACCAAAAGTGCACTGTTTTCGTGTGCATAGGCTCTTTTTATATAAAGAAGAATATAGATATAGAAGATATTGCCATCCCAAGCGTTCTGAGCAGTACAATCCAAGGTTACCCATTAAGGATGGGAGTTTTAAGACAGGCAATTCTGTCATTGCTCGCAATATTCCTACTCTCCATGTCATGGCAAGCATTTGGATCATCTTCTTCTTCTTCTGGCTCTTTTATTCGCTGCCTTTTGAGCCATTCTCAGCCTTGTCACCCAATCTCTCGAGCAATATATACTCCCAACAATTCCTCCTACTCCTCTGTTTTGCAAGCTTACATCCGAAACCTTCGATTCAACACCTCCACAACCAACAAGCCTTTCCTCATTCTCACTGCTCTGCATGAATCCCATATCCAAGCAGCCGTGCTTTGTGCTCAAAAGCATAATATGCAGATGAAAATTCGAAGCGGCGGCCATGACTACGAGGGCGTCTCGTACGTTTCCCAAGTCGTGTTCTTTATTCTTGACATGTTCAATCTCCGTTCCATTCACATTGATGTGGGGAGGGAGACTGCTTGGGTGCAGGCCGGAGCAACTCTCGGCGAAGTTTACTACAGAATTGCTGAGAAAAGTAAGAAACATGGCTTTCCGGCAGGTGTTTGTCCGACTGTCGGTGTCGGAGGGCATTTCAGCGGCGGCGGCTATGGCAATATGATGAGAAAGTACGGCCTCTCGGTGGATAACATTGTCGATGCGCAGCTAGTTGATGTTAACGGCAGACTTCTTGACAGAAAATCCATGGGAGAAGATCTGTTTTGGGCTATTAGAGGCGGCGGAGGAGCAAGCTTTGGCGTCGTCATTTCGTATAAAATCAAGCTCGTTCGCGTACCGGAAACAGTAACTGTTTTCCGGGTAGCGAAGACATTGGAAGAGAATGCCACCGACATCGTGCATGGGTGGATGAATGTTGCAGATAAGCTGGATAACAACCTTTTCATCAGGCTATTTCTGGACGTGGTAAATATTGGAACCCATGGAAAGAAGACCGGCAGGGCTACGTTCGTCGCCTTGTTCCTCGGAGACTCCGAAAAACTCGTCTCCGTCATGAGCAAGAGCTTCCCCGAAATGGGTTTGAAGAAATCAGATTGCAATGAAACCAGCTGGCTCCAATCTGTGCTTTTCTGGACCAACTTCCCCCTTGGCACAGCAAACGATGTTTTGCTCAGTCGAACACCTCAAACGCTAAACTACTTGAAGAGGAAATCAGATTATGTGAAGAACCCCATTTCAAAGGATGGTTTAGAGGTTATTTGGAAGCGATTGATTGAGCTGAAGGCGGTGATACTCAAATTCTATCCCTATGGCGGAAGAATGGGTGAGATTCCGGCGGAGGAAACTCCGTTCCCACATCGGGCTGGGAATCTAGCGAAGATTCAGTACGCAGTAAACTGGAATGAGGGTGGGAAGGAGGTGACGGATTACTACATAAACTTGACGAGAAAGGTTTACCGTTACATGACTCCATTTGTGTCCAAGAACCCTAGGGAAGCATACTTCAACTACAAAGATCTTGACTTGGGCATCAACCACAACGGCAAGAATAGCTACCGGGAAGGAAGAGTTTATGGGATCAAATATTTCAAGGGTAATTTCAAGAGGTTGGTGAAGATTAAGACAAAGGTTGATCCTGGTAACTTCTTCAGGAATGAACAAAGCATCCCTACTCTTCCGATCCATAAACAAATTAAGCTTAATTGGTGTCTAGAATCTGTTGTTTAAAATTAAATCATTCCCTGAAAAATTAGTTGATTATTGCAAAATAATTGAAGTCTTTGTTGGAAAAACAAATATATGTCGAAGTAAAATGTGTTCAAAGTTTTCGTCAAACTATGGCATGGACTTGCAGTTCTTCCCATTTCGTCAAACTATGGCATGGACTTGCAGTTATGTTTGTTGTCCCAACTACCCGGCATGCTCAGACTACGTATCGTGGTTCAACTATCATCTCTGTCTAGACCAACAAGCAAATTAGGGAATCACGATGTCTTACTTAGTTGGCATGTTAAAGTTGAAAATTGAATATAATTTTATGAGGTTTGATACGCCACAACACAAACATAATTCATAGCCAACTTCTCTTCTATGTGTCATTTAAAAAAAAAAAATTAATTAATTTTAAACCAAACAAGTCGTCTTTTTTTTCAAATTTTCAGAATCCAAAAATCCTCTCTCTCACTCCCTCACTCGCCCTCCCATGCTCACCCTCTCTCTCCTCCGGCGAGTTCTTTGGCCACTGACGAAGCTGTACGTTCGTTGTAAGGTTTTGTCCGCTATCTCTCAATCCGGCGACGTCTATGGCCACCAGCGAAGCTCCTGTCTCCCTCACTCCTGTCTCTCTCTCACTCCAGCGAAGCCGAAGGCTCCCTCTCTCCTGCACCGGTGGTAATTAAAACTTCTCTCTCCTCCATGTGCAAAATCTAGGGCTTTTTGAACACTATTGGCTGCTAGCTAGTATAGTGCATTAGATTTCTGTTTATTTAGGGTTTAGATTTTTGTTTTTTGAACATTATTGGGTATGGGTTTTTATTTCTTTTTTCGTTGGTTGAGGCTGTTTGTTCATGCCCAAGAAAAATAGTTTTTGGTCAGATTTCTCATTTGCATTATTCTCAGGCAGTTTGTCAAATGTAAGTCCTTGTGTTGACCTGGTGCATTGAGTTCATTTCTTTTAATATTCAAAGCCTAAATCATTCAGAAAAGCCAAGGAGACTTCCAGTGTAAACTAAGTTTGTATTCCTGTATTTCAGCCAAAACTGTTGGCAGTTTCAAATATCATAAGTTTTGCAAATCCAAAGGCACCACTTTATCCTCGCCTCTCTCAAGGGAAGTCATGGAATGAAGTAAGTTCATTTTTTTTATTTTTTGCTTTTCAAGCGTATCTAAGTTCTTACTATTTATATGTTTTTTATAGTTCACACTGTTTATGCTATGCTCTACATGAATTGTGCCTGTTTTTACTCACTAGCAAGCCGGCTTTTGATCAGATATTTGTCCCTCAAAGTAGTCGTCAGATTGGCCTTGATTAGCTCAAACATGCTTCCATAAAATCTTTCTGGTGAAATTTTGAAGCATCGAAGAATAGACCTTTGAAGAATTTCGATAGGGCTTTAGTGTATTTAGAGTTTAGATTTAGGGTTTAGATTTCTGTGTATTTAGGGTTTAGATTTCTGTTCTTTGAAGAATTTAGAACATAATAGGGCCTTAGCTCATTGCCATGAGTTGCTGCATTAGTTGCAAATCCTTTGGATTCAATTATATCATTAAATCAATTATAAATTAAGCATTGGTTTATGGTTAGTTTATACAATAATATTTTGAATTATACATTAGATTAGTTGAAAAGTTACTCATTGTGGCTGCCTAAATGGACAAGGAGGGCATACACGTATTCCAAATGATGAAGATTTTTTGGAGTAAGATTGCTATTAACTTTGTATCCCTTTTTGATAGATGTGGATGAAGAAGTTGAAGAACCAAATGAATTAAGGATCACTTGCTCAGATGAAGAGTTGGATGGGGATGAAAGTTCGGATGAAAAGTATCCGCTCTCTGATACATGTCATTATATCCAAGAGCATGTAAAATTTAATATAGTTTATGCCTTTGATGTTGGCATATCTTTTTGGGAATTGTCATGTAATTGTTTTTTTGAAAAATTGTCATGTGACTTTGTCTTTTTGAGAAATTGTCATGTAACTTTTTAAAATGATTGTGTTGGGATTGTGGATGATTTGTGACTTGCTCATTTAATTGCTGACTAGACATGGTTGGTGTAAACTTATAATTTTGTGACACTTTGGAATGGGTGGCTCTTGTGAGGTTTGAAGATCATTGGAAATCAAATGAAGCTTGCGTTTATGCAAAGTAATCTCATTGCATACTTGTTTTGTTAATAATTGACTTGTGGCTTCTTTCCTAACAAGGTTACAGGAACATGTTCCTGGGCAATTTCTTGCCATGTTTATTATGTCTCAAACTCTATCTAATGTACCCATAGGGTTCACATCACATGGGTTTATAGTATACATTTCGAAATTAAACATTTGCATTAGAAATTAAATGTTTGGAATACACATTTTCAACACAATTTCAACATTTGCATTACAAATTAAAAATAAAAAAAAAATACTAATACAAATCTTCATGGCAGCCGTTTATAGTACACATTTCCACCATTACATGCACTACAAAAGTGTTTCTCGTTATCAATGGGTATCCAATCAGAGGCCGCTACACCATCAGTGTTTACCAAAGACCCCAAGCAAGTAGACTTTAAGGAAGTCTCCCTAAGACAAGTACTTAGTTTCAAAATTGATAAACTATGGCTAAGGTCCCACATTTTCCACATTGAGAGCTGGACAACCTTATAGCTTCCATGGGAATACTTCTTACAACTACAAAGATAGAACATAAGGGTGAGATTAACATCATTGCTGTTTAATTTCCAATTTTAAAATCATACATCAAGGGTTAACACCCTTGATAATGGCAACATAACTCAGCAAGAAGATAATAATTACTATCACGTTGAAAAAATAAAAATAAAAAATATATTAGAATCTTAAATAATATAACTTTCTCATTGTTTATGACCCAATAAAACACATTTTCAGCAGCACCAAATAGAACTACTTGATTGTGAAAATAGCATAAAAGACTCTAAATTTATTTTCTGTTGTTCTCATTGTCTTTGCAACATCAGAATAGACAAGGCAAAAATTAGAAAGCTCACCGAACTTATAGCCTGCATAACAGACTTTTATGTCATCAACAACCAGAATTTACCTTACATAACTGTTCGCTCCAATCTTTAAAAATAAAAAATAAAAATAAAAATAAAAATAAAAAACTAATAAATGATGAAATAAGTTATCCCTACGAAAAAAGTGGGGCAAAAAGCCACAAATCAAAAGTAGAAAGTAATAAGCCAGGAAGCAAATAAGCACAAGTAGACCTTTGAGCTATCCTGAAATGCGAGTTCCAGGCAATGCAACCTCTCTGCGGAACATAACTTCTCTGCATATGCAGCTTGACACGCGATGGTGAATCTACATATTCTGCCATTGTAAGATTTTTCTCTCCTCAATCAACTCCTTGCATAGCCCACACCCAGCTCCCATATCAGATTCTACACAAGACCTTTATCATATTATCAATTTCCATAACCCTACAGAAATTCAGGTCACGTACAAAATGCAGCAAAAGAAATCAACTAACACTAGTAACAAAACAGAAGTTCTACGACCACAAATTTCAGGGAAATAAACCTACGTTTCCACTGCTCTGTAAAAATTATATTAACAGAGCTCTAGGAGAGGCAGAGTCGATTCCTGCCAAAACCAAAGTCACATCACAAGGGAGTGACTGGATTGGTTGTCAAAGACCATTAAAAACCATCAGAGGCGCAAAGAGACTGAGCTTGAGAATCACTGAACAGTATTTATATGCTATTGTTGTTGCCTATGCAAGATTTGATCAAAACTAATTTCAATCCCTAAGCCCCGGCACAAGCTGTGAAAGTAAAGGGATGTTGGTAATGAGCTAAGGCCCTACTATGTTTGAAATTCTTCAAAGAACAGAAATCTAAACCCTAAATACACAGAAATCTAAGCCCTAAATCTAAACCCTAAACACAGAAATCTAAACTCTAAATACACTAAAGCCTTTTTATGTTCGAAATTCTTCGAAGGTATATTCTTCAATGCTTCGAAATTTCACCATGAAATTCAAACCAAAAACTATTTTTCTCGGGCTTTAACAAACACAGCCTCAACCAACGAAAAATGAATTAAAAACCCATACCCAATAATGTTCAAAAAATAGAAATCTAAACCCTAAATACACATCACATATTCGTTGGTTGCACGTGGAGGAGAGAGAGGGACTACTTACCGCTGGTGGATGAGAGAGAGAACCTTTAGCTTCGCCGGAGTGAGAGAAAGATAGGAGCGAGGGAGACAGGAGCGCCGCCAGTGGCCGTAGATGTCGCCGGAGTAAGAGAGACAGTGGGTGGAACCTAGCGCCGAAGTGAGAGAGACAGGTGCGACGAAGAGACAGCTTCCCCGATGGCAAAAGAACTTCCCGGAGGAGAGAGAGGGAGAGCGAGGGAGTGAGAGAGAGGATTTTTTAATTTCTGAAAATTTGGGGGAAAGACGATTGATTTGGTTTAAAATTCAATTTTTTTTTTTTTTTTTTTTGAGAAATGTTAAAATCTAATAAAAACAACACATTTTGTCTATAAAAGTTTACGTGGCAAGATGCCACATCATATTTTTTTGTGGAGGGAAAAAGACAAAAATAAAAAGAAAATGATGTGGCATCTTGCCACATGGACTTTTATGAGCAAAATACGGAGTTTTTATTAGATTCTAGCATATCTCAAGTGAAAAATAAGCATTTAGGAAAGAAAATTCTTTCTTTCTTTCTAAAGAATAACACCAATGCATCTCTTCTTTGTACGTTTTCTCTTTAAAAACCTAGAGGTGAAGCTTCGGACCTCTATCCTTCGAGGTGGGATTTGCTATGGGATTCCAAGTGGCAACTTGAAGAAGATGGGAGAATGGAACATGGGAGACATAGCTGAAGACCTCACAAATCTTTGGGGGAAATTCTCATAGTTGGAAGAGGAAAGCGTAGGGGTTGATATTCTTGAGATAGAAACTGCCCCTCTGGTGGCTAGAGGGCAGTCATGTATTGTGGGAAATTTTCTGGTGAATCAGAATGTAGGAAAAGACGTTATCAAGGCGTATATGATCAGAGCATGGCAACTGACAGGGTGGGCGTTGTTCAAAATTTTGGGATCCAACTTGTTTCTGATTGAGTTTGAACACTATTGGGATAAGGATAGGGTTATGGTGGGACGTACGTGGACATTTAATGGACACCTTCTGTCCCTGGCATAATTTGATGGGCTTCAATCTCCAAGCGAAATGGAGTACGAGAAGGCAGTGTTCTGGGTACGGATGTTCAATCTTCCACTTGCTTGCATGGGGAAGGATATTGGACACTAGATTGGATCATCGATGGGGTGGTTGAGGAGGTAGAAGCTGCAGATGACAGAGTAGGATGGGGTGAATACTTGAGAGTACGGATTCTATTGGATCTAACTAAACCTCTCTCTTGGGGAAGGATGCTGAAACTGAAAGATAAATCGATATGGGTTGCTTTTCAATACGAAAAGATTCCCGAGTTCTGTTTCCAGTGTGGCATTATTCGGCATGGCTGGAGTGGGTCTGGCAGCCCGGGAGGGTGGCGACTTCATGGAGATGAGTCTAAATTCCAATATGGGACATGGCTGCGACTCACCTCTCCTAAGCGGAGATACTTGGGAAGTGGTGGGCGTGAACCATACAAAACGAGGGAGTATTCCCATACAAACTCGAGTTATAAGGTAGGGAAGGATCTAGAAGATGGTGATGGTGACAACACGGACGACAGAAACTCAGTGAATTCATCCTCACCGGCGACAGGAGCTTAGGGTAGTTTCGGTATGACTGACAACTAGCGTACACCAAGTAAGGAAAACGGTAGTGTAGAGCTAATGGAGGCAATTGCAGATCCTTTCCAAATGAGTCATGCAAAACGACTCCTAATCTATCTATGGAAGGGGTCTGTCAGGGGAAAGATTTGAAGGGCTCGAAAACGGAAGGCAATAAAGGGGGGAGAGATACTGGTAGATCCTCCAATATCTATGCAGGTCAATGGGATGCTATTAGGGAAAAGATGGTCTGGGATAAATTGGGAAAGGACAAGGATCATTCTACCATTCCATTGATTTTGAGCTTAAAGCACACTTTGAGAAGACCTAGAAGACGTGGTTAAGTCTAACCAATCATGATAGATGACCTATATGATGTGATTAAGTTTAATCAAATAAAAAAAAATGATTAAATCGAAATTTTTCTAAATGGAGTTAAAATCGGATTGGATTAAATTTCTGATTATGCATACGTCTCAGTATTTTGACCATAACTTTCTGTTCGAGTATCAGATTGAAAGTTAACTCAAAATAATACAAATCATTGTGAAATTAAAATTTCCTAATTCGGACGTTTGCTATGCCAAAATTGTCCCGAAATATAAGAACGCAAATCAGCTCACGTGCATAAGTACGCTCGAACGCACCATAAGTGGGATCGAGCACACATCAACCCACGTGCGTAAGTGGGTTCGAGCGTCCCACAACTGGGCTCGAGCGCACTCGTGCTGAAAAGCTCGAAAGATGCTAAAATTGATAAAGCTTTTTTAGGTCTTTCGATCCGACTGGGAGACTGAATTACGGTTTTTCTGGGATTCCTAGGGCTTCTAGGGTTTGTTTTAGTCCCTATAAATAGGTCTCTAAGCCTTGAAGATAGGTGTGCTTAGTTTTAGACAAAAACTATCTTCTTGGAGGCTTGAAGAGTAGAAGAGAAGATTAACATGGCAAAAGGCCATTCTAGCACCACCATGAGTGGCTAAATTCATAATAGGGTATTGATATAGCCCTTTCCAAGTAACAATGGTTTAATTGTATTTTTAATTTAGGAATTTTCTATATGCATGGTGGTTTTATAACTTAGAGATTTGGTTTTAAAGTTTATATTAAATCATTATGAAATTCTTCTCTTGTCTTAAAAAGCTTTTTATATTGATTGAACTCAATCATTTTTATTTTCTGTGATTATATGAATGATTGTTATACAACGGTTTTAACTGACACATGATCAATAGGATTTGATAGGCCATTCATAGGAAAGGCGAAATTGTCTACACCCTAGTTTAGTGTAATTTAGGTAGGCAATTCGTACTTAACCTAAGCTGAGTTATGCTTAACCATTGATTGTGTGTACCTTATTAAGATATTTGATAGTCCATATCTAGGGAAGACGAATTGTACCAAATCTAGAGGTTAGGCAGACGGTCCGTGCCAACCGAAGGTGGATTAGACTTATTTCTTAAAGATGATATTTTCTTGACTACTCGAGTGAGACGAGCCCTATATCATGCATAGTATGGGTTTCCTTTATTAATTTATGATTGACCATTGTTATGTGGTTAGTGGTGAAATCAACCCCTTATTCTCTCCAATCACAATCTATCTTACTTTTACTTTTGTGCATTTAGTTTCCAAATGAAAACAATCATCTTTTAATTAAATTATATTTAATTATGAAAAAACTTGATAACAACACCTGTGTAGTCCTCGAGGTTTGACACCATCTATATAGCTATATCTTACAAGGATTCGTCCTATTGCGAGTGATATTTTATTATTGATATTTTTGCACACAAAAAGACTGCATCAATTTTTGCATCTTCCAGAATTTTCAGCACAATTGAGCTCGAGCCTACTTTTGGTGTGCTCGAGCCCACTTACGCACATGGGCAAATGTGCGCTCGAGCGTACTTACGCATATGAACTGATTTGCGCTCTTATATTGCAGGACAATTTTGGAAAAGCAAACGTCCGAATTAGGAAATTTCTATTTCACAATGATTTGTATTATTTTGAGTTAGCTTTCCATTGCCACTAGTTTCACATCAATCTGATACTCAAGTAGAAAGTTATGGTTAAAATACTGAAACATATGTAAATATGAAATTTAATCAAATCCGATTTTAACTCCAATTGGAAAATTTTTGATTTAATCATTTCCTTGATTTAATTAAACTTAGGAAAAATTACAGTTTACCCCCTCAAAGCTGACAGCGTTTTTCAATTTGAACACCAAAGTTTCAATTTTTGCAATCCACCCCCTCAAAGTTCCAAATTTTTGCAATTTGACTAATTGTATCACAAACTTCCCATATTGCCCCTAATTTGGTTTTTTTTTTTTTTAAAAAAAAATAATAATAATAAAAATTAGGGGCAATATGGAAATTTTGGGATAATATTGGTCGAATTGAAAAAAATTAAAACTTTGTGGGGGTGGATTGCAAAAATTAAAACTTTGGTGGTTGAATTGAAAAACACTGTCAACTTTAGGAGGGTAAACTGTAATTTTCCCTTAAACTTAACAACATTATATAGGTCATCTACCATATCTTCTAGGTCTTCTCAACGTGTGCTTTAACCTCAGAATCAATGGAATTTCTTGTATATTTATTAAAAACCTGAAAACATTAAAACAACACAAAATCAAACAAATAACAATGCTAAGGAATTAACATATGCAAGTTAAGGGGCTTGAATGTTCAACATTCGGCGCTTATCAATGAACATGAGCCGAAGGTGGACGGCGAATGTAATGGAACGAAGGGGATTAAAACATCAGTCTTATCTGATGTTAACTGCAAGGCTGTTTTGGCAGAGGCTGTGGAACAACCCCGCCAAGCGCAATGAGCATTTTAAGTTTGAATTGCTGAGGGTTTGGAAAACCTGGGACAGTTCGAAACCTTTACCAGATGGTGAGGGAAAAGAAACCCAAATTGGTCTTCCTCATGGAAACCAAATTGATGAATAATAAAGCTAGTTTTGTGAGTGTCAAGCTCGAATACGATCACATGTTTGTAGTGGACAATGTGGGTCATAGTGGAGGTCTAATTTTGCTATGGAAAGACGACACTCTGGTCGAGATCCAAAACATGCCGATGAACATGTTTGTAGTGGATAGTGTGGTGCGGATTGTTTGGAAGTTCATCGGGTTCTATGGTCACCCTGAAATAGCAAATTAAACGTAAGGAAGCTTGGGACTTATTACGGCATCTTTCTCACTTTCATCCTTCTCCATTGCTTTGTATTGGGGACTTCAATGAGATAGTGTCCTTAACTGAAAAAAGAGGAATGTGACACGAGCAAGGGGCAAATGAATGATTTTCGTTTAACACTAGAAGACTTTTTTCTTAGTGACTTGGGTTTCAAGGTCCCAAGATTTACGTGGAACAACGGGCGGGAAGAAAGGGGCTTCATCCAAGCACGCTTGGACAGGGCAGTTGCTAATCCTGACTGGTGCAATCTCTTCAATAATGTGGTAGCGGAAGTGTTAGCTAGTCGGAGCTCCGATCATAACCCATACCTTATTTTGTTTTTTGCCGAAGATGAGCGAAAGTGGAGAAAGTGGAGGCAATTTCGAGTAGAAGCAAGCTGGTCCAAGATTGAGGATTTCAGAGATGTAGTTCAAGACGCATGGAGGAAAACCCAGCCTACTGAAAACCCATGGATTTCTATTCATGGAAATCTCCGAAGATGCCAAAAGACGCTGAAGATATGGGTCAGGAAAAATGTGCAATCCAACGAGGTGCTCATTCAGGAGAAGACGCAAGAACTTGAACGACTTCAGGTGGAGGCTAATCTTGCGGACCTGCATGTTTGAGTCATGTCAATGTTTATGTATACTATATAGGTTAATATTAATCCAATCCAAATGGGTCCTATTCTTTAACCCAATCTTTTAATTTTTTATTGAATTTGAATCAAATTCACAGTTGTCTCAAAAATTTTCAGCCCTCATTTTTTAAAGGAGACAAAAGTGACACCAAATAAACTTATAAAATTACTTTGAAGTGACAAGTAAGGTGAGAGATCCTATACGAAACCTATATATCCAAATAAATTTTGGACAATTTAACCACTCATTCGAACACATAAATTTTATATGAAACTTATTATATTATTCACCCAAATTTTTAACGGTTTAGACAAATAATTGCCAAGAATCTCACCCGTTCAAAGCGGGGACTCTATTGTGCCATTACACGTGTCGAACATTCAAGGGATGGGATGCTTTGTTCATATCTAAAGAAGTTATCTGGATCCACAGCAGTCTTTACCTCCACCAACCTATCAAAATTCACCTTGAAATACTTACTCCCCCAAGCACTAGCTTCTGCATAGCTTGCATTACCGACGCCATTGATGCCCAAGTCAATATCTCTGTAGTTCAGATATGCACCCCGCGGAGACCGCGACACATACGGTGTCATATAATCGTAAAGCCGCCGTATTCGATCCAAGTTCTGGTTTGAAGCCTCCACGCCTTCTTCTTTCCATGTCACCGAGTATTGGATCTTGTACTTGTTCCCTGCTCTGTGTGGAAATGGCGTTTCCGACTCCGAAATCTCACTCATTTTTCCACCGTAAGGATTCAATGTCAGCGCCGGCTTTTTTTGTTCCATCATCTTCTTCCATATCCCTTCAAAATCCTTCTTTGAAATCGGGTTTTGGACATAGTCTGATTTTTTCTTTGAAGACTTTTCTGATTGAGGTTGTCGGTCGAGCAGAACATCTGGCGAAGTTCCGGTTGGATAATTGGACCAATAGAGCACCGATTCGATCCACGTCATTTCTATCAAGTCCTCCCGCTGTAAACCCAATTCAGGGAAACTTTGATCCATTAAAGCAATGAGATCTTTTGCGGTTCCAAGAAACAGAGCAACAAATTTAGCTTTTATTGTCTGTTGGGGCTTTTTGTTCACCGGCAGCACAACAACTCTGATAAACAGATCTTCATGTATCTTGTCGGCAACGTATTGCCATTGATGAACAATGTCGGTGGCACCTTGTTCCAAGGTTTTTTCTACTCTAAAAACCGTGACAATTTCTGGAACGGCAACCAATTTGATTTTCCAAGAAAGTATGACGCCAAAGCTAGCTCCACCTCCTCCTCTAATGGCCCAGAAAAGATCTTCCCCCATTGATTCTCTATCCAAAACGCTGCCGTTTGCATCAACGATTTGCGCATCAACGATATTATCCACTGACAAACCATACTTTCTCATCATGTTACCGTACCCACCTCCGCTAAAATGGCCTCCGACACCTACTGTCGGACAAACGCCGGCCGGGAAGCCATGGATCTTGCTCTTCTCTGCTATTCTATAGAAAAGCTCGCCGAGCGTTGCTCCAGATTCGACCCAAGCGCTTTCATCCTCCATGTTCACAGTTATAGATCTTAGATTGAACATGTCGAGGATTATAAACGGGGCTGCCGACACATATGAAAGGCCGTCGTAGTCGTGGCCGCCGCTGCGGATCCGGATTTCGAGGCGGTGGATTTTAGAACAGAGTATCGATGCTTGGATGTGAGAAACGTGGGTGGGGGTTACTATGAACAATGGTTTTGGGGTTGCCGGTGACGTGAATCTGGGGTTTCTTATGTACGACTGCAAGACTGTTGTGAAGGAAGAGTTGCTGGGAAAGAAGGTGACTGAAGAGATTGGCGGGGAGGGCTGAGAATGGGCAGAAAGACATTGGAGGAAGCTCTGTTCGGCTGGATCTGAAGCTGCCATTAAAGCATGGAGCAGCAAGATTGTGAAAATTGTTTGGATTGCTGACATCGGAGTCATTGTTTCTTGTCGGCTCGACTGTGAAATGCTATAATGAATATAGGAAGGGAAAAAAGAAATAAGAAATAAAAGAAATAAAGAAAAGACGAGGAAGTTTCTTATGCATTCCCCAAGCAGCTCCCTTAGCAGCTAAGAAAGCTGCAAATTTACTGTCAGGAGCGGTGATCTAGGAAAAATTTCACTTCGTCAGGGTATCGATTAGGGCGTAAGTTTAAATTTTTTAATAGAGAATTTTTACGTATATCTAATTAGTATTAGTCGTTTTTTACTTTCATTTATATTCTGGTGTGACCGGGTCCAGTTATAACCCAATAAATATGTGTTATTATGGTCACACCTAGATAAAATAGCTACAATTAACCTTATCCCTGAGAGGAGGATGCTTACATTTCTTTGGAATATTTTTTTTTTACTATTCTTGCCAGTGACTGCCACTACATATTGGATTGGATGAAAAGTTCATTGAAATGTAAATTCTTAAGGTGGCAGCTGAGTTTGACCAAGGGGCAAAATTATGTGTAGGATTTAAGGTATGTTTCTTTGTTAGGAGTTTTAATAGCATTCCAAATGTTTGATTGTTATTCACAACAAAAATATATTAAAATGTGGCATTGGCATGTTTCTATGAACTAGAAATTTTATGCAGTTCAAGTGAACTTCAAATGCAGAACAAATTCTAACCGTCCAAACAACCTATTCATGAGCCAGAAACAAATCAAACAAGCAAATAACTAACATGGCCATTATATGTAATAACATGGCTGGCCAAGGTCATATGCTTCCTCTAGACACCCCACCATTGTTCTTGCATCCACATAGTGTGAGAAAATAGAATTAAGATCTTTTTTAGTTTATTTGAAGAAAAAAAAATATCTAATTAGTTATATTAGAGGAGTATTTTTGTTCTCTTAAAAAGTGAAAAGACAAAAATACCCTTATAATATAAATAGAGAAGATCCAGTTCTAAGAAAATGAGTCACTTTCGATCTCTTCTTCAAAGGTATTCCCATCTCTTTTCTCCATTTACTTTTAATCTCTTGTTAGGTAGCAGGAAGTCTCCACTAACATATATATATATATATATATATATATATATTCTCAATTATCTTAAAAAAAAAAAAAGTGGGTGTAGACTCTTACGTAGCTTCCTTAAATAGTGTCTAATAATTGAGCACCGCAATTTGGGTTGGCATGGCTGAGTTTAAGTCCTTGTCATAATTAAACCTTGGCAGTATTTCATGCTTTTTTTTTTTTTTTTATATCAATTTGGGAGTAGTAATTCGTGTTTGCGTGTCAATTTGAGTTGTATCAAGGTATAAGTATAAGATTATAAGTCAACTCTAACAGACCTATTTAATTAAACGAGTTAGAGCATGTTTAGAGTTGTATTTGAAAAATAGAGCTTTTAAGTAAAAAAAAAATACTCTTTAGCAAAAGTCTCATTTTTAAACTTTTGTTAAAAGTGCATTTTAGTCATTTTTAAAGTAAAAAAACTAAAAAAATTTGTTTAAAATTTTTTACCAAACATGTCTGCTTTTGTTTAATTGGTACGGCTTTTTAGATACTAAAAAAAACTTTTTAAGCTCTCTAACACAATTCTAAATAAGTTCTAAACCCTACAACCTTACTCTCTAATTTTGTATTAAGTTCGTGTAGGGTTCTCGCATCTTGTCAAAAAATACAAGCCATTATATCGCGCGTCAAGTTAATTTGAGTCGTGTCGAGGTATGTGTGTAAGACTATATATGTTAACTTTAACCCGACCCATCTAATTAAACGTGTCATATTTCTCAACCTTAACATTTTGAATTGAAATTATATTCATAGGTCGTGTTAAAACTTTTCGGTCCTAATATCAATCCCACCGCTGCTACAAAATAAACATGGACAAGGCAGTATTTATTTTGTATTGAGAAATAATTTCGTTGGAAAATGTTTTCAATAGAAATCATTTTATCCAAAAAAATTATTGACTCTCCATTATCCGGTTAAATTTTTGAAAATAATTGGAAAAAGGTTTTCAACCAGTAGACTTGTACCGAAAATCAGTACTCACGTCCGAACGAAACAATCCACATGCTGTTGCGTACAAGTCCAAAAACACACCACAATTTCATCCACCACTTGCGTCAAATATGACGGCCCAGGGATGGAAAGAAACAGACAGCCCAATATGAAATCTGTAAGGGAACTTTTCACAAGCAAGTTTTATACGCCACCTATGGATGGTCTTGTTTGGTTTCTTCGGCCTATTACTGACGATTGTGTGGCAAGTTTTTCGGATTTTGTTCTGTTTACGAAACTTTGCTTTTTAATACCATATTTTTTGGCGGTTTCAGTTTATTTGATGGGCCGAATCATTTATATGACTCATTGCCAACGATTCTTAGAAAAATTCTGTCAGCTTATTGTTTTAATTTCTTGTCATTTCCTTTTCGCTTCCCGAACATTGAATACAAAAAAAAATAAAAAATAAAAACAAAGTTTCATACGCCACCCTAAACCCAAATCAATCTGCACACATTACAAAAAACCAAGACGATGGTTAGACACAAACCAAGGGGATCATACGGCCAAGCAGAAGCCCCTTGATAGGATCTCCAAAATATTTTCAAATATTTCTGATTTCCTTTTACTTGGACATCGCGCTTATTTCTTTCTATAGACAATTACTTGAATCTTACGCTTATTTTCATATCAAGTTTTATTGATTTTTATAAATAAGGTGTAGATGTTGTATGGCAAATCAATCAATGAAAAATATCAATTGCTTTAAGCAAGAATTTTAGGTTTAATCCTTTCGAAGTGGTCAATTTTTCTCTTTAAGTTCTGGATTTTCTTATTTTCATTAGATAGAAACCCTTGGGTTCCTATTACCTAATGGTTGGTGCTTTTAGTTGTGGGTAGCAATTTGTGTTCGCCTGTCGGGTTCGGATCATGTCGAGACATGTGTATAAAATTATTTAGGTCAACCCTAAACCTCTCAACCTCAACTCTCTAATTTTGTATTTGATTCGTATCAAATTCGCGGATTATGTCAAAAATTGCCTATCATTATATTGCATGTCGAAGTATAGATATAATAAGATTATATAAGTCAACTTTAACTCAACTCATTTAATTAAACGGATTAGCCCTTTAATTTCGTATTGAATTCATGTCGAATTTTCAAGTTGTGTAAAACATGATGAAAATTGGTATTTTTGTACCGATTACATAGCCGTGAATGAGTAAGCGCTCACCTCACCAATGCATGGTTTCCTGCTAAACTCTCACACATGCAGCCAAACTCAAGCTCATTGTACCCATGTGCATGAAGAGTATAAGCACCATCTTTTCTTTGTTCAGCATCGTGCATCATTGTGTAAACAAATCCAATATACTGAAAACTCCTCTTACATGGTAAAAATATAATGAATTCACATTTTATTTGTAAACAGTAAGTTCGAAAGAGGATTTTTTTTTTTTTTTTTTACTGAAAAAAAGCACCAAAAGAAACAAAAAATTATTAGTTACACAAATTAAAATATGCAACGTTAAACTAACCAAACAAACAAGGAATGAAAATGCAAATGGAAAATGACATGTCTTAGGGTCACTACAAAAATTATGGTCATTAGCAGCGACTGCTAATGAGCAAAAAGTTGCCGCTATTTACCAATACCGGCGACACGCGGCCTCTATTTGGTGGTTGGTAATAAGCCGACGGTAATCCTAAATACCGACAACTTTTAAGGTTGCCGCTAATGACAACTCATTAGCGGCCACTCTAGGTCGCCGCTAATAATTTTTTTTTTTTTTTCTTTTCTTTCCGGAAAAAAGGTCAAAATGGTTCTAGGGTTGCCGCTATTGGCATATCATTAGCGGCGACAACGGAGTTGCCACTAATTGTATAAGAAATTTAAAAATAAAAAATAAAAAAATAGCAGCCACATGGAGTTGCCGCTATTCCTCTATCATTAGCGGCAACATATAGTTGCCGCTATTTCTCCATCATTACCGGCTACCTATTGTTGCCGCTATTCTTCTGTCATTAGCAGCCACATAAAGTCGCCGCTATTTATCTCATTAGCGGCAACTTATGGGTTGCTGCTAATGATATGTGAAAATTTAAAAAA
The DNA here is from genome assembly GCF_965113065.1 of Corylus avellana. Lineage (NCBI taxonomy): Eukaryota > Viridiplantae > Streptophyta > Magnoliopsida > Fagales > Betulaceae > Corylus > Corylus avellana. Next base: position 26,174,881 of record NC_142490.1, on the reverse strand, counting down.
AAAAATAGAAACTCAATAGCAATGACCTTATAGTCGCCACTAATGAAATTTTTTTTTTTTTTTTTTTTAAAAAAAGCATATATATATATATATATGTACTAGTGGGATGACACGTGCTTGATTCCTGTGTTCAACAATAATATATGTAATTCATTGTATGATATTTAACATTAAAATCTAAATATCTATAAAAAGTATTAAAAGATAAATTTAATATTTAGTCCTTAAACAAGTGCACATTTAAATTCTTACACATGAATAACATTATTAAAGTGAGTAGATATGATGTACCAAAAAAAACTACTATAAAGGGCAAACACATATTGTAACCACAAAATAGTAATATTGTGTTTCTTTGTGTATCTTAGAAATAGCAAACTAGAACTAACAATTTTACTTATGAGCAATGCAAGATCCATTATATTACAAGAGTCCTGCTATCTAGCTGCTAAAAGTCAGACAAGTGTTTGCTAAAGTTTGATGTAGCTTTATTAAAAAAAAAAAAAAAAAAAAAAATTATAGAAAAATCTCTCTTCCTAGTCTTGCTAGAATTTTTTTTTTTTTTTTTTGGTTAAATTTTTATGAGTTAATATTTAGTTTCTAATACCTCAAAATTTATTTTTGAATTTAAAACTAAAATCTAGGGGTAGAAAATTGACCCTTTAGGGATTGTATCACTCAAAAGAAATTTGATTATCCTAAATTTGGTGCTAATGCCTCAAATTTGGTACTAATACCTCAAATTTAGACTTTCCTTTAATATTTATCTTCAATTTTTAAAAAAATAAAAATTAAAAATTAAAAAAATAAATAAAAATAAGAGGAGAAAATGAGTAAAATGTCTGACGCTTGAGGCAGCCGTAAATCTCTACTCATATTACAGAGCATATAACAACTAATAGCATTGTAGCCATATCCATTCTAAAATGCAGGTATACGATGCAACTTATCATGGATACCATACTAGTGGATTTAGGAGCTATCTTGTCATTAAAATAAATAAAAGAAACACTTAAGTAGTAACATAAAATTATGGAAGACATCTACACCTAAAAGTTGCCAATTACAAAAAAGTTTGCATAGTATATATAAACAAGTAAATCATCCAGGCTGTTTGTTATTAATTTGCAGTAGCAGTTGTTACAAGCATAACAAAAATACCATCAAGACATAAGACCTTGAGAAAATGGGGGCCCCTTGATGGTACAGTGGCCTTCAGCATTAAGAGCCTCCAGCCCAAGGAGAATCTCTTGAATTTTCAGCCGATCCACTACAGGGTAAATGTTATTAAATGGGTCAATCACACAGCAATCCGGTTGATGCTCCATATATCTGTGTGAGAACAAATGTTTAAAGAAAAAACCTTAGAAACTGTATCACATAATGCCCCTTCCCTTTGATACTAAAATAAACAGATATGCAACAGTCTGCAAAGGTACCTCAAAGTTCCCTATAGATATATTCTTTTGGGAACCCTCTGCTTACAAGCTCACAAGAAAATTCAATATGATTGCTGCTTGGCTAATACTCAGCTAATTACGCTATTTCGTTGCACAAGTTGTCAACTCCATTTCAGGCATTTTAGTATCAGACAACTCAAACAAGGCAGAACCCTTTTTTCTCACTCTCTAACAAGGCAAACGTTTAACTTTGGCCAAGAAGAAAACATAACAAGATTAATGGTGACATAATCACAAAAATAAACTCCTACAAGCAAATAATTTAATGGAGCTCCTACAAGCAAATAATTTAACGGAGCTTCATGTGATAAATCATCAATAGCTGGCATTGGCATGTTGGTTCCACCCCTCCCCCCAAAATTACCCTGTTCATGTTAGATGGTGCAATGGCAGTTCTATGGACCTGAAAAGCCACCTTTGCAATTCCTGCATGCCCCTGGTGTAAGATATTCTTTCAGAGAAGTTTGTAGAACTGCTCAATTCAATGGATACAATTTCATCAGTTGCTTTGTGGAGAACTATGTCAACTTCTTGCAACTGAGGTGCTAAAGGAAGCTCAAAGGTGAGGGGCAAGAACATCAATCCATTTTGAGTAGGATACAAAGGGAATGCACCCCTCTGCAAAGATCAGGAGAACTCATAAGCTTCAAATTGCATGAATCCAAATAGTACACATAAAAGACTAGAATTTATCATGAGCATAACTGCAGACATGAACATACAGAGTGCTAGCAAAATCAAATCAAACAAGATCTCTTGGGCCAAAAACCACTCATTCAGATAATTACAGTATTTGGATCCATCACATTTCATATAACCATCGAGTCTACTACTTTTATTTCAAGAAAAAAGCAATGTCCTGAAGTCAAAGCCGCTTTGAAGTATAAAATTCTAAACACCAAATTCAGTTAGTTCCAATGTCACCTTAATATGACAAATAAATCTGGGAGTAACTTGCTTTTGTGCCAACTTCACCGGTTGTACTTCTTTTATTATCTTTTTACTTTTTTCTAACTACGATTTCCTTCATTTCTTCATAGAGGGCTCACCTTAGCAAAATCTTCTTCACGAGAAGGTTTCATAACATATCCAACAGTTGCAGCACTGCTACGAAGTGCCTGCTTGCAATGCAAAACATTAAAAGAAAATTAAAATGTCATGAACATGTGTAACATAAAAAAGAATATACTCAGAAAAGAGATAGCCTTATCTAACCCACAATACATGAATTATCAGATACATTCGTATAACCTACATCATAATGCAACTCATGCTCTTCAACTTCTCAATTTATATTCTATATGGTTAAAAAGGACTGTGGCAAGCTATGGTAGCCACAAGACATTTATAATAATACAAACCTAAACCTTCAGGAACAGCGGAAAAGTTCATTATATGCTACCAAAGAATATGAAAGAGCCAATGCCCCCGATCAATTAATAAAAGTCAAATTGACTCCATTTTTTCTTCCAGCCGGGGGGATACACACACACACACTCCACCAATATGGCTGACAAAGTTAAACAAACTGTTAATAAACACAGCCACCCAATGGCTAAACATCATGGTCCAAAAGTTTGAATGGGCCACCGTAAGTGACAACATTGCACCTAAGAATCTGTTTGTTAACCAATAGAACCAAGGAAAAGAAACACACATAAAGTGTAAATCTTATTCTAAAATGATCTTCAACATATTACTTATTAAAAAATATTAAGATACAAATCAATCAGCAATCATATTGCAAATTAAACCAACGCTTTAAAAATATAAACTTTATTCGACTTTTTCAAAATCTAGCATTATAACAAACCCAATCTCAGAATAATTAAAAAATTTCAGAACTTGCTAACAGAGTCACAAATCTGTCCTAGTTTGAATGTATGTGGATAAGCTATTTATATAATCAAAAGGGATATTGTTTGTAAGGTATATAATAGCAAGACACCCGGTCAGCATCCTTTTATCCAAGCTCCAACTGTTTCTTACTATGAACCAACTGTTGACTATCTAGGTTCTGATTTTCGTTTATTTGAGGCTTTTGTTTATGCGTGCATATGTGTTTGTTACCCTATTAGATTTTAATAAATAGTGTGGGTGTGTATGCAGTGCAGATAAGCCAGAACAAGCAGATGGTAGAAGTCAAGCTTGTAGAAGTGTATAAGGAAAGACTTTATGCTATTACAAACTCAAGTAATTAGCATTCAATGAGAAAGAAAATAACTGGTACTTGAGCAGTACAGATCAAAAAAAAAGTTATTTTGATAAACATACTGGGAGTGTCTCCAAGAAGAGCAGTAAATGGCTGCCACAGGCCACGCGAGTTTTCAGCTCTAACTTGAATCGCTCTCAGCTTTGAGGCTGCAACCATTTTCATTGCTTTCGTAATTTTCTGGATATTCTTCACACTCTTCATCCAGTTTCTGACTGTACATAAAAAGCACCAACATTATCAACAGTTTCTATCTGAATAAATGTGACCATAAGGCAGCAGAATGCAAGTCTATGGCAGAAGAGAAGACAGCTACAACGCGATGACAATAATTTCTTACCAATTTGGGTTGAAATTGAGCGCACTCCCAGAGGTGCCTGCTCCCTGCCCACCCAAACCAATTAATTTAGTAGCTCCAAAGGCAAAAGGAAATGCAAGATCTTTATGAAAGCAGATATGAAGCAATCAGTCAATGAAAATGATGTTATGACACTACAATTATTAACTTCAAACATACTTGATGTAAGTATTCTCCAGTTCCATTGAAATTCTAAGTTTTTCTAAAATTTGTAAGAACTTATAATTTCTCTAAATAATAAAGCTCGACTTTACTAGCTTAACTTAAAATACATAATCCATAAATTGGGGAGGGCTCAATGTTACTAACTACAATTTCAAGCAATTGAGTAGAGGCTTCAATTCTAATTAAACAACAACAAAAGTAAGCAAATAGTTATTTTTTTTCTTTTCCTCAACATCAACTAAAAGGAGGAAGGTTAAGATAACTCACAATTTCTTATTAATAAACAAAACCCTACAACACCTTTGATAGCGAAGCTCAAGCTCTTTAGTTTTTCTGTTATTATTATTTTTAAGCTACTCGATGATGAACTGTAAAACAAAATTTATCAAAAGAAAATGAAATTCCAAGAAAAATTTACATCGAGTAATAAGCATTACTAATATTAGAATCCACATTACATACAATTTACATTCAGATTGCTCAGTAATTTTTATTACTGACACTACTCAGAAAATAATAACAACAATAATAATTAATTTTAATTTATGTTTGAATAAAATTTTTTTAAAAAAATGTATGTCATAGAGCTGCCAATAACAGTAGCCAAAGCCTAGCAGTAATAACAACAACAAACTTCACTCAACCAACAACTGTTCATCAAGTATTCTTATTTCTGAAAGGGATAACAAAGAAAAAGAGTAAGAATGCAACAGTCTAGAATATATGTTAGTTTCTTTTTCTACATTTCTAAGTGGCAAACAAAATGTAGAGTTTGAAAAAATACAGATAATTCTTATTGGACTAAAAGAGTAAGAATGCAACAGTCTAGAATATATGTTAGTTTCTTTTTCTACATTTCTAAGTGGCAAACAAAATGTAGAGTTTGAAAAAATACAGATAATTCTTATTGGACTAACAAGTTTAAATGCCTTGTTTCGTCACCAAGAAACAGTAGATAATCAGAAGAACAGAAACTTTTCGATCTTAGTGATATCCATTTTAAAGCATCTGTTTTCATTGGAATTCAAGATTTCAAATATGTCTTACACAACTATTTGACTTAATTGAAGTGAATACTTAATTTCTCAGAAACCAAAACAGCGAAAAAGCAATGATTAAGGACCAGTTCCTTTTCGTTCCCCCAGTTTTCTCGTCAACAAGAGGGTGAAATACGGATACTACCAAGCAACATAAGCACTATCATTAATCAGTCAAAGACTAAGTTTGGTTGTGAAGAAAATTGTAGGGAAAATAACATCAACAAGAATTTCAAAACTGAAAGTTTCACTTTTTTCAGTTTGAAAAATTATAGCATAAGCCTTCTCCCATTTTCCAGTGTTTTCTCAGCAGCCAAACAGACTAAAAACATACTTATATAGGAAAACCAGATACAACTTTCATTTAATATTAAAACCTGAGGAGGATCAACAGGAAACAACAAATTCCAGTAGTAATCAAACAGACTCAGGATTTTTTTTTTTAAAAAAAAAAAAATTAGTACCGAGAACTTAAAGAGACAAAGACAGAGAGACAAAGAAAAACAGAGACAGAGACAGCAGAGAAGAAAAACAGAGACAGAGACAGAGAGAGACTCACTAGTACAGGAACAGTAACGGCGGAATAATCGCCGGCCGGAGAGAGAGAGCACTATCTGGGCGCCGTAGAGAGAGGATACGTCGATTGATCGGGGAGATGGAGAGGGGGATGGCCGGTGGGTTGGCCAACCGTGCGGGTCACTGGGCGCCGGAGTGAGAGAGAGGTGAGTAGCAGGAGAGAGATCGAGTGAGAGGGGGGTTTTTTGAGGGAGAGATTGAGAGTGAGATTGAGAGTGAGAGTGATGAGGGCGGTGAGTGAGAGGGGGTGTTAGGGATTTTGGTGTTTTGAGGGTTGGGGGAAAAAAAGACGCGAGTGTATGAAATTTTTGTTCGAAAATTTCAGAAACCGCGCTACTGGTTGGCGCTTTATTTTTTGCACTCACATCAGTGGCGACTTTTGTCGCTGCTAATTACTTTAATTTTTTAAAAATAATTTTAATTTAAAATGTAAGGTAAATTTAAAATTCTATAACATTTATAAGGGTATAAAAGTCATTTTCAAGGAAAATGTAATTCACAAGATATTTTTTTATAGGGAAAATTACAGTTTATCCCCCTAAAGTTGTCAGCGATTTGCAATTCCGCCTCCAAAGTTTCAATTTTTGCAATCCACCCCCCTAAAGTTTCAATTTTTTGCAATTCAGGCACTCCGTCAGTCAAACCTGCTTTGACTGACGAAACAGTGACCACGTGCGACGCACGTGGTCACTTTATGCGATTTAGTGCCCAAAATACCCCCATCAAGTGGTTACACCTTGACCCACGCTCAAACCCATCTGACCCACGCCCCGACCCTGCTGTCCCAACCCCCAACCCAACCCAACCCAGACTTACAACAAATAAACAAACGTGAAAAGTCTTAGGCATTCCGTCACGCACGAGGTGAATACCTTGCTGACTCACGAGCGAAAAGGGACGCGACAGAGGGAACCCACCTCCTCGACAGCCACTCGACAATCTATCCGACACCCACTCGAGATCAACCCAAAGTTCCATCTTTTGCGCATTTGTGTACGACGAGGTGAGATTTTGCCCTTTTTGATTCGTAAATTTGCACCGAACTATGTAGTAGCTTTCTAGGGTTTTTCGTAAATTGGGGTTTTCTTGAGGGGGTTTTAATTTGGTAATCCCTAACTCTGTGATATTGATTTATTGTTAACAATTTTTTTTTTTTATTGTATATTGATTTATTGTGAAGAGAGAGTAAACTTGGTTGTTTGTGTTTGAACAAAAGTGGTCCCCAAAGTGTATAATGTTGTCGTGTGAACAAAAGTGGTCCCCAAAGTGCATAATCTTGTCCTGTGAACAAAAGTGGTCCCCAAAGTGTATAATGTTGTTGGATATAGAATTTTAACTGACTTACCATGAAAGTAGGGTTTTCGGTAAATTGGGGTTTTTGTAAAATGATAAATGAGTTATTAATTTCGTAATAATTTTTTAGTTTTGTTCATCTTTTTCGCAATAAACCATTAGAGTTTGGCATGGGGTTTGGTGGTTATGGATGAAGGTTGTCTCTTTCCTTTTTCTTTTTATTAATCAAGTGAGATATTTGGATTTGAAAGTAAAAGGAAATAATAACATGTTTGAAAAAAAAAATGGCTAAAAAATGGTTTGGTTTGATTACAATGACCCTATGCAAATAATCCCTCATCAATTTCTCTTTCTTCGCACTTCACTCTTAGGGCTTTTTATTTCTCTTATTTTCTCTACAAGTGGTATTAACATACGTCTGACTTAAAAAATTATAGAGGCCTTCTTAGTTCTTAAATTCGTTTCTTATGTTCGTCCTAATTTCAAGTATGGTATGGTATATATTTAACTTATGCTGTAGAATATGAGTAATTAATATTATACCTTTATCTTACTATGCCGACATGACAGGGCCTAGTAGTCATTATATATGTATATGTATGTCTGTAGAAATACTACTTGGAAATTATGTAGTTTGAGGTAATTAAGAGTTTTGAGACCCTCTATTAGAAGAACCATTTAAAAGGAAATAATAACATGTTTGAAAAAAACTTAAAAAATGGTTTGGTTTGTTCAGGTTTAGTTGGAGCTTAGTGTGTTGGTTGATCAAATTGGGGGACGATTAGCATCAACTTAGCATAAATCGGTTTCTAGTGACTGTTTTATTTTTGTAGCTTATAGTCTATTGAATAAGACATTTTGTTAATGTTGCCTACATGTATCATGCTGACTACTTGAATTCTCTATGTACTTCTTCTTCTTTTTTCTTTATTCTTTTTTGTTCCTGGCCAAATTTTAAAGACAAACTTCACTTAAGCTATAGGTCGATATCTCAATAATCTTTTCCTTCTAATTTGACCTTCTTCTTTATTTTAAAAAAATATATATATTAAAATTGGGTAATGTTGTCATATATTTAATCCCACCAATGCATGTTTGCAAGTGAGATAATTGTTTGCAATGGAGATAGTTGGGTAATTTTGTTCATCTGTTCATCTGTTTCCCAGTAAAAGAATTCTCCCTCCTTCCTATATTGTTTGATCCTGTTTAGAATTTTCCCTCCTTCTTATATTATTTAATGCACTATCATATATGTGATTATTATTATTTTTTTTAAAAAAAGGGATGCACATCTTTTCTTACGTTTAGATCTAGTCTTCATGTTCATATTTCTACCTAATCGAATCATGCCATGCAAGATGCATCAATTTGCATCCTCTGCAGCATTCGGTATAAACTACACAAATAGATACAAAAATTGCAGATATTAAAATCTCAATCATTATTTTAAAATTAAATGATAGACATTTTGGATTGAACAATATTTAGTATTTCATTAATAAATAGTGATAAATAATAAGGTAAAATCTATACCATTTAGGTCTTTTGAGCTAGAGGTTTCAATAAGTGCGATTTAGGGGTATTGGTTAAAATCATTTACTCTAACAGTCTTTCCTCCTTTCTTTTTTCTCCTTTTCTTTCTAATGTAATTGACTAGCTTGACTATTCTATTATGCATGTCTATATTTTTACAGATTTGGCTTTAATTAGTAATCAGCTACATAATCAAATCAGATTCCATGCAATGTTGAAAATCATTTACTCTAACAGTCAATGTAGTATTATAACTCATATTATTGATGTGACACTCCAACTTACGTTATGTGCACACAAGACACCACGCTACACATTCTTCTCAAATATTAAGAAACCTAAACCCTAAATCCTAACCCTAACAAATATTTGAATTATCACCTGGTTGTCTTGCTTCCAAAATATTTGCATGTATTTTTAGGGTTTAAGCTTAGATTTGCATAACTTCATTCTTAAGCAATAATTATATTTGTAAACTTATTTAAAGTTGCTTCTCATACATTTTATTCATTATTTTTGTAGGATGTCTTTGAATCTAGTGTTCGAGGTTAGGTATGGCGGTAGATTCGACAGAAGTTGTGGTTGCAATTACGTGGGGGGAGAAGTTGCTGTTCATGGTGAAGGGTATGATCCTGACAACTTGTCTTTTTTTGAGCTTGAAGATATTTGTAAAGACTACGGGTACAAGCCAGGGGATCTAATATACTTCAGAGAACCTGATAAGATGTTAATGGGGGGTTTGCATTTGATCAGCTCTGATGCCGACGTATTGTTCATGGTTGGTTGCCATAAAGGGCAATATATTGTGCATTTGTATGTCGTGTGTTTTGGGGAGGGTCAGGGTGATGTTCAGGATTACGAAGGAGAAGATGACGATGAAGAGGAGGGAAGGGTTGATTACAATGACCCTTGGTGGAAAGGCAAACTCAGTGATGATGAGGATTTATTTGATGTAGATGTTGACGAAGGCGATACTGGAACTGGAGCAACCGGAGCAGGAACTAGTGAAGCTGGAACCGTTGGTGATGGTGAAGGTGGTTATGACAATGAGGGTGAGGAGGAAGAAACAGGTGATGAAGAAGATGGGAACCATGGTGAGGCCCGCAGAACTGATGCTTCTATTAGGCCCGAAAGTGGGCGTAAGAAAAATAAAAAATTTGAAGAAGTAGATGATGATGACACAAACTCTGAATTGGCTAGAAGTGACATATTGGAGTCACCACCCCATAGTGATGAGGAAGCTGAAGGGACATCTACAAAAACGCCCGAATTTCAGCGAATGAACCTAGTTAACCCAGAGCTGCATCTCTACATGACTTTCCCAGACATACAAACATTTAGAGAAGCAGTTAAAGAGTACAATCTTTTGAGGGGCAAGGAAATTAGGTTAAAAAAGAATGAAAGAAGAAAGTCTATTGTTGTGTGTAGGGATGACAAGTGTCGGTACCGAGTATATGCAAGGCAGGTTTCTGATGAACAAACATTTCAGATAAGATCTATGCAGCCTAAACATGTGTGTGGTAGGCAATACAAGAACTCCATTGTGAACTCAACTTGGATATCGAACAAGTTGATTGAGAAGTTCCGAATTCAGCCGAATATGCCCTTGAATGTCATACAACATGAAGTGAAGGAAAAGTGGAAAGTGGATGTGAGTCCAAGTATGATGTACAGGGCTAGGGCCAAGGCATGTCAAAAAATATTCGGGAAGCTTGAAGACCAATATGGTCACCTGTGGGATTATTGCGAGACATTGAGACAAACGAATAGGGGAAGTTGTATGATGATGAAGGTTGACAGGCCAAACCCAAATGTGCTTTCAAAGTTTGGAAGATTGTACTTTTCTCTTGCTGCAATGAAGAAGGGGTTTCTGGATGGTTGTAGGCCTGTCATAGGGGTGGATGGATGCTTCCTGAAAGGGCCATTCAAGGGACAATTGTTAGCTGCAGTTGGAAGGGATGGGAATAATAATATGTACCCAATCGCATTTGCTGTTGTCGAAGCTGAGACCAAGGACTCTTGGACATGGTTTTTGGAAACCCTAGTGTCCGATCTTGGAGTGCATGAAAGGGGCTGCAGACCTACATTTATTTCAGATAGATAAAAGGTAAGTTATGTTACATTTAATTTTTGCTCATAATTTTCAAATCACACTTAAACAAATTTGTTAAATAATTGTATTATTTTGGTCATTTTTTCATGCATTATGAATTTGTTGTGCAGGGTCTCATGCCAGCTTTAGAGTCTGTGCTTCCAACGGCGGATCATCGAATTTGTGTTAGGCATTTGTATGCCAACTTCAGAGACTTGGAGGGCCATAAAGGATTGGCATTGAAAGAGCAGTTATGGGCTGCAACAACCGCATACACTGAACATGAGTTTACAACTCATATGGAAGAATTGAAGAAACGTAGTAAGGATGCATACGATTACTTGAACAAGCTTGACCCCAGTGGGTGGTCTCGGGCTTGGTTTAATGAAGCTCCAAGGTGTGAGTTGCTGGTGAACAATATCTGCGAGTGTTTCAACTCATACATCCTCAAGGCTCGTGACAAGCCTATTTTGACAATGTTGGAAATGATAAGAAAAAAGTTGTTGAGGAGATATCAGGCTAAGAGGGAAGGGATTGCGAAGTTGACAGGGAGGTTGTGCCCTAGGATTGTGCAAAAATTGGAGGCAATTGGGTTGGATGCAATGGACTGCATTGCAAGCTATGCTGGTGATGGAATGTTTGAGGTTTCTGCTCCCAGCAACAAACAGTATGTGGTAGACCTACGTAGAAGACGATGTGGTTGCAGGCAATGGGAAATCACTGGAATCCCCTGTCCCCATGCATTTGCTGCTGTACTCTATGATTGTGGGAATCTGGAGGACTATGTTGATGAATGCTACACAATCGAGACGTACAAGAAGGCATATGCACCAATAATTTACCCAATGCCTAGTGAGGAACAATGGATAAAGACCAGACATGATCATTTGGAACCACCTACAATTAGAGTAGCTCCCGGGAGACCAAAGAGGTTAAGAAAGAGGGCTTCTAATGAGAGTAGGGACCCCAAAAATCCTAACCGAATTAGGAAATTTGGAGCAAGGATGAGATGTGCGAAGTGTACTGGTTTGGGTCACAATAAGAGGAGCTGTCCACTTAATCAATCTTCAGGAAGTCAACTTAATACCCCCTACAGCAAGTGTAAGTGTTATTCAACCCTATTAAATCGTCCTTAATAGATAACCTGGTTTTAACTGGCTTGTTTTAGACTTTGTATGACATGCTAATATTTGTTTCCAATTTTTTATGCAGTCACAAAGTGTTGGGTCCAATACTCGATCAACTGGTAAAAGCAAGGCACATGTTGTGGGCAAGGTAGACATTTTTAGGCGCTTGTACTGCCATTTTTTTACGGTTTGTAGGCAAATGTAGTCACTTGACAATTGTTACATTTGATGTTAGCAGAAAGCTAAGGCGGTGAAAAGTAGTGGCAGTGGTGGTCCCAGCCAGTCATCAAATGTAGTAAAGGTACTTAGAAATTATGTTGTTTTAGTAGTAGGTTTTCTCATACCCAACGCATAATGGGTATATTTTTATTAGTTCATAATTTGTTCTTACTTTCTATGGTATTGTTTAGAATAAAGAGGACTTGAAGAAGAACAATACAGCATCTGGGTCAACCGCTGGTCCACAAGCATCCACCATACTCAAGGTACTTAACTATATGATAGCCGTCTTTACTTTGTACATTTATTCACATAAACCCTAATATGACATATAACATCTTTGCTACCATCTAGTACTTATTTATTTTGTATTATATATATTCATTTGTTGTTTTTGCAGAAGGGTAAGGGGAAAGGTCAGCCTACACATGCTCCACGTGGATTTGTAATCCCCAGACTTGTTGATGAAAGAGAGCACACACCTCCCCCTGGATTTGGAGCTGAAAGAGGCGCAACACCTCCACCTGTTGAAGACCAAAATGACGATCTCGCCCCCTTTGAACCTGGGGTAGGAATTACCTTACCTGCATCATGGGGCAGGGTGGAAGGTACAGAAGATGCCCTTGAAATTCCTGTAATGGTCACAGGAGGTCCTGCATCAAGGACTCGTACATCTGATAGGATTAGAGGTATTTTCCGTAGTACACCGACCCGGGCTCCTGTACATATTGACCTCACTAAAGAGGTCCCCGCTGGAACTCAACCTTCACGTACAGGGCCTAGAACTAGAGGTGGTGGAACTGGACGGAAAACTATGGGTGGTGGACCTCGAAGGGCTAAAATGGGGAGGGGATTTGCAATTCGAGGTGGTGGAGGCAGAGGTGGTGTAGGCATTGATGTTGCAGGCAGAGGTGGGGCAAGCATTGATGTTGCAGGCAGAGGTGGGGTAGGCATAAGTGTTGCAGGCAGAAGTGGTGCAGGCAGAGGTGGTATAGTTGCACCTACTACTGTTGCACCTCCTCATGCTGATGGTACTGTAGCAAAGTCTGATAATATCACAAAGTTGAAAGGAAAACGCATTGCAACAACAGTAGAAAAGGGTATTGAAATTATGGAAGGCAAGAGGAAACGGCTCAATCCACAATGGAAGCCGTAAAGTCATGGACAATTAGCCTTATGTGTTTTTTGTGGTTTTGATATGTTTCATTTTTTGGTAATGTGTATGGATAACAATAGATGTGATTTTCATTTGTAATGTGTATGGATAACAATATATGCGGTTGGTTGTTGGATATATGTATGGATAACAGCATATATGGTAGGAAGTTGGTAATGTGTTGCAGATAAGTTTCGACTTGGTTGGAAGTAGGTTGGAAATGTGGACATTTTTTGTATGGAAATTGTGAATGTGTTAGTTGGTTACTTGCACCACTTGTAATGGCCTCTAGGGGGTATGTGTTCAATTTATAGTTCTTCATCTTGACACCTCTAGATTATTATTTTCACTTCAATAGCCAGATCTTCTTATTTCGATTCTACTGTTATTACAACAAATGATACGTTCATTTTGTTTTAGGTATTTGGACCAAGTACTTCGGCTGATTTTGTTCACAAATTATTGAAGGTAAGATCAATCCTTGCACTTTCTTTTAGACAAGTCATTAGTAAAGTGGCATTTTGACTTGCTGTGGAAGTTGAATTAGTCAATTGTGTAATTGGTTCCATCTCATTGAGTGGACTTGTTTTTCTTTATGCTTATTTAATATATGGCATATCAGGTTCTATTTCTGACTTAGATTCTATTTCTATCTTCTTCCAAGTCTATTTTTCGAAGGGTTAATGCAATCTGCATTGGAGATAGAAGTATTTATGAATTTATCTTAATTTAAAATTTGATTATAGGCTTCTCTTTTTCTGTGGAAGCCGTTCACTGTTCAAGACTGCTTTAAGTGGTTTGGTTTGGCTTGTTTCATCAGTGAACTATCCATCCTATATACACAGTTTTCCACTGTTTTGGTGGACCACATTTCAAGTGGGTTGTTTGTCATGTTCTTTCTAGCAAAAAAGAGTATTTGGCTAACCATGTTATTTTATTTCACTATTGCTATAAAGAAATACTGTCTAAATTATCCGTGAAACTAGGAGCCGCATGATTTATAGGAAGGGTTTGAGAAAATGTTTCCAGGAACTGCTTACCATGCATTGTTTCTTGTTCATAATCCATTTTTATTAAGCTTCAACTCTTTATGTTATTTATGTCAATTGGTTACTTAGAAGGCTTACATTTGTTGGACAGGAGGGGTTACCGGTCACTGCAGTATGCCGCCGTCTTGTAAAAGAAGCTGTTCGTGAGCGGCACTGTAAAGACAACTGCACTGCAATTGTCATTGTTTTCAGGCACAAGTAATTCCAAAGGCACCAACTTTGCTCTAGTAGAAATATGTTGGTGCTAGCTGTTGATTGCATTAATGTTTTGTTTCTTCTTGGGTTGTATAAGTTCCTCAGACGTTGCTCTTGATTGTCTATTATTGTCAAATATTTAGATGAGTTGCTCAGTTTTGCATACTGAGTTGGTAGGATTAGACTTTGGATGCTGGTGTATGAAGCTGATGCCCCACTGTTCAAAAAGTTGAAATATCTAGTGATGTGTGTAATAGTTACATTTTTTTCTCTTTAGGTGTATAACAATCATTAGAATTTCTTGCGCTCAACTTAATATCGTGACTGTTGGTATCTAATTCTACTATTCTTTTGGTGAGCACACAAAAATGTGTACGATAAGTGGGAATCGTTCGATATAATTCTTGATTTTCAAGTCAATGTATCCCTCCCTTTCAAGACATGAAAAGACATGAAAAGACAAAGAAACAAAGCAGCAAGCATATGTGGTAGTGAGAAGGCATGCATTACCAGTTTCTTGCCGTCAATGGAAGATGCGAGTGTCTCCTACCCGCCATACAACTTGGCGGCCGGTGGCCATTCCTCCGGTTGGGCACCACTCTAGTCCGGCGAGTCCTTGACTTCTTCGGTGCCATAGTTAAAAAAGTATTGTCATCTAACGGTAGAAATGCCTCGAAGCTACTTTGCTCCCCTCAGAAATCAGCTCCGATTCTCAGTGGAGTGGCTGATATGGAACACCACGAAAGAGAAAAATCACTCTGTCATATCATTGCACTTGACTTGAAAAGCTGAGTGACGTGAAAGACAGGTTTCAGCAGAACAAAAGCTCCTTCGGCTGACGTCTTGGACTCGTGCGGATCATCCGGCTTACGTTCCTAGTTTACAAAAATGTAGCCCAAGACGAAAAAGTCCTTTTAACTCAAACTTGTCGGGTTTTTTTTTAAAAAAAAATTTTAAATCGAAGTTGTTTTTTAAGAGAATTCTTGATGTCTTTAAATTTGATTTTTCTTTAAAAATAGTCCTTTAACAAATTCCAAATATCAAGTACCGAAAATAAATTTTTTTTAATTTTTTAATCTTATATATTTATTTTTCTTCTCTCTCATCTACTAAGAACAAAAAATAATTTTTTTAAAAAATAACATTTAACAAAAGTAGAGAAATGTATAAGGAATTTGATATTTGATTCATTTTAAAAATTACTGTTCAAATTCTTTGAAAAGATTAATAGGAATGCTCTTAATTTTTAATTTAATCTTTTGATACATACACCGTATAGGATAATGATAATAGCTCCTTTGGCATTGACCACTTACCATTTCTCAATTTTTTTTTTAATTCTTAATATTTTTACTTTTTACATCACATTAATTTTTT
The DNA here is from genome assembly GCF_965113065.1 of Corylus avellana. Lineage (NCBI taxonomy): Eukaryota > Viridiplantae > Streptophyta > Magnoliopsida > Fagales > Betulaceae > Corylus > Corylus avellana. The sequence continues at coordinate 26,159,032 of NC_142490.1, read as the reverse complement.
TTTTAATATTGTTTGAATAAAAAATTACTAAAAAACAACAACAAAAAAAAAAATAACTTTTTAATTGAAATGATAAATGTTATTTTTAAAAGGTAAAAAATAAAACTCAAAATACCCAAGTGACATGCCATACACGCAATTCGTGTATCGTAAAACAGGAAATTACAGTCATAGCAACTAATAAATTCATTAAAAAGTACATTACATTTCAAATAAGCTTCTACAATTACACGGCTCTAAAACGTACGGCATTGTGCTCCCACAATTACTTATGTTACAAAATACCACACTGTGCTCCCAAAATAACACAAACATAAAAAAACACAATGTCATCTCAAAATTACATAGACCTCAGTTCAACTTCAAACAGCCAAGCTTGCATTCATACGGACCACTTGAAGTATATCCAAACAACAAAACGAAAATGACACTTAAACAAATTACCCAGGAACACGCAAGAATTGTTTGGTAATTCTTCTTAACTGCATGGAGTTTGATCTCCCCAATTTCTACTTCCTTATGATACCGGGCAATTTCTTTATCCATTTCTACCTTCAAACACAGATTTTCTCTCTCCATTTCTACCTTCACCTTACTGACTTCAACTTGAACCATGTCTTCACACCGCTTTGCTTCTAACAACAATTTTTGGTGCTTTCGTCAGAACCAAGTTCCAACCCTTTTACATTTCGCACACAGCTTAGGATCAACCCATTCAAAGTAACCACAATCTCGGTTGATCTATAAAATAGTAAACAAATATTAATCACCAATCTAAACACATACAATATTACACATACCCATTTTTTATAGTTATATTTAAAATAGGTAAATGGTTAAAGTTTTTTTCACAATCAATTTTTTTTTTTTTTTTTTTTTTTTTTCTGCTACACTATTGAATATGATAGTGTAGTTGAAAAACCATTACACATAAAATTCGATACCTAAACCCTAAACCATTACACAAGCATCACGCCTAACCCTAGATGCTCTTATAAATTGACAATAGAAGCCATGCGTGAGAAGTATGGCATGTTCAAACCCTAAACCCTAAACAAATTATAACAAATAACTAAACCCTAAAATAACCCAACAAAGAACCCACAACCATCACTACTCAACTTAAACACACATAACCAACAACGAAAATTAAAACCCTAAACAAGAAACTCAAACAAGAAATTATCAATACTTACCCTAAACCCTAAAGAACACCCTACAAAAATTACAACCATAAACAAGAAATGGATAAAGAGTTTGAAGAACTTGCACAAATCTTGGTTTTCAATCATTACACAAGCATCACACCTAAACAAATTATAACAAATAACTAAACTCTAAAATAACCCAACAAAGAACCCACAACCATCACTACTCAACTTAAACACACATAACCAACAACGAAAATTAAAACCATAAACAAGAAATTCAAACAAGAAATTATCAATACTTACCCTAAACCCTAAAGAACACCCTACAAAAATTACAATCATAAACAAGAAATCACGTGTTTGAAGAACTTGCCCAAATTTTCGCAACACTCATCATAAACATAAAACGTGCCTTGTAATTTTCGTAACCCACAAACCTCCTCCCGAAATCGTGCTCTGTTTGAGCTGTTTTTACAACTATCGGCCGCTCACAGTAACAAAGCCTCTGCGGTGAAGATGAAGCTCCAGAACTTGAGGTATACTCCATCATTTCTCTCTCTCTTCGCAATAAATCAATATACAATAGAAAACAAAAATTTGTTAACAATAAATCAACATCACAGAGTTAGAGATAACCAAATTAAAAATCCCCTCAAGAAAACCCCAATTTACGAAAAACCCTAGAACGATACTACACATTTCGGTGTAAATTTACGAATCAAATAAGGGCAAAAACTTACCTCGTCGTACACAAATGCGCAAAGCTCCAAACTTTGGGTTGATCTCGAGTGGGTGTCGGGTAGCTTGTCGCGTGGCTGTCGGAGGTGGGTTCTACCTCTCTCGGGTCCCTTTCGCTCTTGACTCAGCAACGTCCTCCCCTCCCTCGTGCGTGCTGGGTTTTTCCAGACCTTTTCAGTTTTGTTTATTTGCTGTTTTAACTAAGTTTAAGTCTGGGTTGGGTTGGGTCAGCAGGGTCGGGGCGTGGGTCAGCTGGGTTTGGGCGTGGGTCAAGGTGTAACAACTTGATGGGGGTATTTTGGGCACTAAATCGCATAAAGTGACCACGTGTGTCGCACGTGGTCATTGTTCCGTCAGTCAAAGCGGGTTTGACTGACGGAGTGCCTGAATTGCAAAAAATTGAAACTTTAGGGGGGTGGATTGCAAAAATTGAAACTTTGGAGGCGGAATTGCAAATCGCTGACAACTTTGGGTGGGTAAACTGTAATTTTCCCTTTTTTATAATTTATTAATAGCTTAATTTTTTTTTTTTTTTAAAAAAAAAACACCAATAATTAATATAAAAGAAATTCACCAATAATTAAAATAAAAATAACGATCAATCAAACTAATTCATTAGGATCGATGGATGTTTATATACACAAAAATATATGAAATTATATATATATATATATATATATATATATATATATATATATATATATATATATATCATGAAACGATTGTAATCTATGGCGGAGTCTTCCTAATTTTCTTCTAGATTCACCTTGACTTGAAAAGTTTAGTTTAGTCTTCTCTTGTATTTGTGAGAGATTAATTAGAATCCCTTTTTCCTATAATGAAGAAAATTGATTTTTTTTTTTTAAATGAATATTGACAAATTAAAACAATCTATTTAACTGTTAATTAATTAACCGTAGGAATAAATATACATTTGAAAACATCTTATATATACATATATAAATTAAGGTCACTTCATATATAAAGAAATTAAGAACCAAAATATAATAAATTAGAAGCAATGTTTTGATGGTCATGATTGAAAAAGTAATTATGATATGATGTATCATAATTAAATAGTAAATTGGATCGATCATTTGATTGTATCACGATCAATCACACTAATATTGCACTTGGATCGATCGATTGAGATTATCATGATCAATCAGACTAATGATCAATCGGTTGATCTTATCATGATCGATCAGACGAATACACTAAGAGTGATCAGATGTTTGATCGAACAATCAATTTTGTCAAATTCGATCAATCATTTGATTGTATCACGATCAATTTGGACTAATGATGGATCGGTTGATCTTACCATGATCGATCAGAAGAATACACTAAGAGTAATAAGATGTTCGATCAAACAATCAATTTTGTCAAATTAGATCGATCATTTGATTGTATCACGATCAACCACACTAATATTGCACTTGGGTCGATCGGTTAATCTTGTCATGATCAATCAGACTAATATACTAAGAGTAATCAGATGTTTGATCGAACATTCAATTGTGTCAAATTGGATCGATCATTTGATTGTATCACGATCAATCACACTAATGCATTTAGATTGATCAATTGAGATTATCACGATCAATCGGACTAATGATTGATCGATTGATCTTATCATGATCGATCAGACTAATACACTAAAGCCTATTTATTTTTTATTTTTTATTTGTTTTTGTCACGACCATAAAAGTTGCCGCTATTAATGCCTCATTAGCGGCAACTTTTAATGTTGCCACTATTGATGCCTCAATAGCGGAAACTTTTTAAAGTCGCCGCTATTAGGAACTTAATAGCGGCAACTTTATGTCGCTGCTAATAAGGACCTGTTTTTTAGTCATGACAATTAGCGGCAACTTTCATTGACCCCTCAATAGCGGCAACTTTTTAAAGTTGCCGCTGTAAGGCAATAGCAGCAACTTTATTTTCCTGCTAATAAGGCCTATTTTTTATGTGTTTTTTTTTTTGTCAGGACCATTAGCGGCTATTGACCCCTCAATAGCAACAACTGTTCAAAGTTGCCACTGCTAGGAACTCAATAGCGGCAACTTTATGTCGCCGCTAATAGGCCTATTTTTTAATTTGTTTTTTTGTCAGGACCGTTAGCGGCAACTGCTAAAGTTGCCGCTATTGACCCATCAATAGCGGCAACTTTTTAAAGTTGTCGCTATTAGGCACTTAATAGCGGCAACTTTATGTTGCCGCTAATAAGTCCTATTTTTTTATTTGTTTTTTCGTTATGACTATTAGCAGCAACCTTAAATGTTGCCACTATTAACCCCTTAATAGCAGCAACTTTTTAAAGTCATTGCTGTTAGGAACTCAATAGCGGCAACTTTATGTCACCGCTAATAGGCCAATTTTTTTTTTTTTTTTTTTAATTTGTTTTTTGTCAAGACCATTAGCGGCAACTACTAAAGTTGCCGCTCTTGACCCATTAATAGCAGCAACTTTAAAAAGTTGCCGCTATTAGGCACTGAATAGCGGCAATTTTATGTTGCCGCTAATAAGTCCTATTTTTTAATTTGTTTTTTTCGTTATGACTATTAGCGGCAACCTTAATTGTTGCGTCTATTGACCCCTTAATAGCGGCAACTTTTTAAAGTTGCTGCTATTGCGCTCATAATAGCGGCAATAGTCTGTTGCCGCTGATTGTGTTTAAATTGCGGCAACGTGTGTCGCCGCTATTGAGTGCCTAACAGCGGCGACCTTCTGATGTCGCCGCTAATGAGTAGTAAATAGCGGCAATAATGGTCGCCGCTATTGGTGTTGCTGCTAAATATCAACTATTTTGGTATTTAGCGTCCGCTATTAGCGGCGACAATAAAGTCGCCGCTAATGAGAGGTCATTAGCGGCAACATTTGGGTCGCCACTAATAATTTGGTTTCTAATGACCAAATATCTTGTAGTGGGTGATGAATGAAACTCTAAATGCAGTCCTAGTGACATGAAAAATAGTAGTGTCATTGATGCTGTGGGCAGTTTTCCATTAGACTAGTGTTAAAAAGAAAATGATAATATCTCATGACTCTGACATTGGATGGAAGGAAGCTTGGTAGTGTTGGAAAACTGATTGAAAGGCCTACAAAATCATGTTTCATGAAATTTTACCAATTCCAACAAAATGGGATGTAAAGAGAATTATTAAAAGGTGGATATACTCGTGCCTTCCAAATCTCAATTCAAACTGGATTTGGAACGAGGCTAGCTATCTACAGGATGTCTATAAAGGCGCGTTCCAAATCTTGGTTCAAACTAGATTTGGAACGAAGTGATCCAGGGGAGATAGTAGCGCGCGTTCCAAATCTTTGTGAAAATGGGATTTGGAACAAGGCGATTCAATGAATTGCTATAGCACGCATCCCAAATTTCAATTCAAACTGGATTTGGAACAAGTTGAAATTCTTACAAGATCGAAGAAGTAAATGGCCTTGTTTGAATTGGCTGCGGCAAATTTTTGTAAATTGATTTTCTTTCAGTGTTTTATTAGGGTTAGGAGTTTAGGTAGTATAGCCCCTAATATTTCCCAGTGTTTCTTTCTCTCTGCCTTCTTACCTTCTCAATAATAGAAAATAGAAAATAGATAATAGTTGGTGTAGGATTATGTTTAGTTTATGTGACCATAAAGCATGTAATGGAGTTTTTGGTGGACTTTGGTTACTATAAAACAAACAAATATTACACTCAAAGTGATGATGTTACACATGATGTCACGATGATGGCTAAAACACACATGAGAGTTTCACAAAGGCTTCGATAAGAAGTATCAGTAGAGCTTGAATGTTCGCATTCAGCACATAGTGGTGGGGAGTGTTATATATATCCAAGTTGAATACAAGTTGGAATGAAATATATCCCTGTTACCACCAGGCACCAGTGGGCGTTACCTCCAATATGAGGGACCAACCCACGTGTCTTTTAAAAAGGCACACGGACCATAAAGTGAAAAAAAAAAAAAAAAAAAAAAAAAAAAGAGAAAAAAGAGTTTTGGCCTTATTAATTTCGTCACATATTGGAAGACTGTTTGTGATCTAATCCTGATGAAATTTTAATATGTTGCTCTTCATGATGAGAGCTACATATCGACTAGTATTGATCGTTGAATTTTCTCACCCGTTACTTAATTGCTAATACCCACTTAGTGATATATTTCCTTGTTCTTGTTGAAATCCAATTACTCTAATTTATGTTTAATTCAAAAATGCATGATTCTTTGTTAGAATATTTTATATTATCCTCTAGGGTTTATTCCCTACCTTAGTTTAGGTTTCTTATTTATCACTCATAACCTCTCTATAAATAGAGGCATCTGTAATCACATCAATAACATATAATAGAAGACTCAATACAATGTAGTCCTTATGCTTCCGCTCTCTCTCTGTTTCTCTTCTCTCTCATTCTCCCGCTTTTCAATATATTTAACATGGTATCAGAGCCACTTTCTTGTGGCCTTGTAATACCTCAGTCCCATATTGGGAATATGAGAAGAAGCCCACATAAAGTGGGTGGTTTATAAAGATAGTTATGGGTGCTAAGTCCCACATTGCCTAGTTACTAAGTGAAACTGAGCTTTATAATGAATTCTATGGAAGCTCTAAATTGACTAGTCTTTTTGGGTAATAGCGCAGATGTGACTAGTGCTTTTCCCTAGGTCGTTACAAGCCTCCAAAAACGTCATTGACGTTTCCTAACGCTCCCTTCGACGACCTCTGTTCCAGCAGTTCGAACGCTGCCGCAAAGCCTCTAAAGCCACAGTAAATCTCTTAAACGCCTTCACCATAACCTGATCTGGAAAAGTAATCCCATAATCAAGCTCGCAAGGCATAGATCTATCGATTTGTTAAGCTCAGCTGCCAACGGCACACCAACGCGCCCCCACGCGCCACCAACAATTTCTCCATGCTCCTCACGTGCCGTCACCATGACTCATTTCGGCCAAACAACCACTTCTTTTAATGTTTCGGATCCAGATCGGTGGATCTGAGAAATATCATCCAATTTCAGCAATCCTCATGCTCACAGGTGACTCCCGAAGGTGCTGCCATTCCGCCACGCGCCACCGCCTTCAGCCGATCAATCTTCTTGCTGCACTGTTCCAAAGATCCTCTACCGGCCGTCTAGGATCCGTAAGAAAATCCGCCAACAGACCCAGACGTGCCGGTAGAAGTTCTGCATGTAGGTTTGACACACTCTTGGAACGCGTGTGTGCCACACGCGCTAGATGCTTCCCCTCTTGCTGCAGCCACATGTCAGCCTCTAAGAGCGCCACGCCAATCTTTGCCATGGATCCGCCGATCTAGTCCTTTAACTCGACCTAGTGGGTATGAATCCGATTTGGTTCACTGGGTTTCATAACCCGAACCAGCCCAATCTCAAACCGGTCCATATGGCTTAGGCCTATTAGGCCTCGCCCGTCAACCCGACACTACGGGTTAGACCCGGTTCCTATTCCCGGTTTAGCCAATCAGGTCAACTGGGTCAATTCACCTGGATCCAGTCCGACACGGTTTACTAGAAATTGGTCAACCTGGTTGTAATATGGGCCTACCAATTCCGCCCATCAAGCTCAATCAAATAATTTTCCAACCCATGTTCATGGCACAAATCTTTCACAGCGCAACTGCCACCAGCAGCCACTGCTAGCAGCTAGCAGCCGCCGTCCTCTTGGTTTAGCTGATCAGGCCCACCGGCTCAGTTCACCCAAATCTAGTCTGATTCGGTCTACTAGAAACTGGTCAACCCGGTTTTAATATGGGCCTACCAATTCAGCCCATCAAGCTCAATCAAATAATTTTCTAGCCCAAGTTCATGGCTAAAATCTTTCACAGCCCAGCTGCCACCAGCAGCCACTACTGGCAGCCAGTAACTGCTGTCCTCCGCCTCCGGCCGCCATATTCCGGCCACCACTCTGGTGAATTATTTGGAACCCAAAAAAAAAAAAAATTATAATTTCCCTTTCTTTTTCCCTAACTCAAACTTACACCTTAAGTTTGAGGGAGGATGTTAGAATATTTTATATTATTCTTTAGGGTTTATTCCCTACCTTAGTCTAGGTTTCTTGTTTATCACTCATAGCCTCTCTATAAATAGAGGCCTCTGTAATCACATCAATAACATAGAATAGAAGACTCAATACAATGTTGTCCTTATGCTTCCACTCTCTCTCTCTTCTCTCTCCTTCTTCTGCTCTCCAATGTATTTAACATTCTTGATGTGGTTGTAACGTCTAGATATTTTTATAGAGAAGACATTGTAAACTTATTATCGTTGACAGTAGAAGATTTAACTCGACTAGGTCCATTGGCTTGAATGTGCAACATTCGGAGGTTATCAACTAGAAATCTCCACAATTCCTTTTTCAATGGCTTTGGACTTGCTTCCATCTCCACAGGTGATGTTTCCACCTCTTCCTTCCTTTAGTTATTTGAACAGAGTCTTATTACCCGTCATATGTTTAGAACAAGCAGTATCCATATACCAAAGACACGTATCAAGAACATTTAGAGCAGGATGAACAACCAAACACAGGTGATCTTCCCTTTTAATGCAGATTTGTTTGTCCATGGGAGACTCTTTAATGCAAGAAGCAAGATTAGACTTATTGAGGGGACTTGGACAGTTCAACTAATTTTTCATTGATAATTCTAGCATGTTCAGTTAGGATTCTCAATTGGTTCTCAATACCCACACTACAAAAATTCCTTAATTTGGTGACTTGTGAACAATGAATCATTAAATTGTTCAAACGTTAGAATTACTATCTCGACTCCCAAGTACTGCTAGAGGGGGCGTGAATAGGTGTATATCACAAATAATGCGGAATTAAAAATTAACACCTGCAACAATCAGTCACAAAAAATATGTAAAGCAATAAAGCATTTGACACAAGATAATTTTGGTTACAAAGCGGAAACCTAAAGAACCTCTTCAAGGAAAAACACTCCAGGGTTGCAGACCCAGGAAATCGTTTACTATAAAAGGAGGAGGAAATATAAGTTGCTCACACTTACAAAACCTTTGTAGTTGACACGAACTTGTCTAGAGAAGTGACCCTTCTTGCTCGGCTACCGCGGTAGTCCCCCCTGAACCTCTGGTACCCCTCTTATCGACTTTCCTTACCATAACCTCTAACAAGCTGCAAGTTACCTCGACTATTTACACACAAGTTGCTGAAAATAAATTACTGCACAACTCTAGGAGAGTATAGAGACTAAGCTCACAACATAAAACCTTTCCTAGCACACAAGGAAAAACTCACTCAAAGCACTTAGGATTTTTCTCTCAATTTCCTACTTTTGCCCTTTGTTTTCCTTGATCAAAATGAGGAGCATGAGTGCTTTATTTATAGTCAGTAATGAGATGCCCCTTCAGCTTCAATTAATGCAATTTCTTACAAAACGTTCGGACGGCTGAGCTGGCCATTCGGATGGCTTGAGTTCACGTGTTGAAGTGGCGACATGGGATAGCTTTCTCGGGATTCCCGCATGCATTTAATTCACGGTGCTAACCACCAACAAACTGACCGTACGGACGATCTTGATTGCCATTTGGATGGAGCAGTCATAAATGTTACCAACTCTCATGTCTCCTGGAAGCATTTAATCTATCGTCCATTTTCAATTGACCATTGACCATTTGCCGTTTGAACTCTGACTTTTACCGTTTGGACGTGGCGCATTTAATGGCCACCTACTCCAGTGTTTTCCATGAGCATTTAAGTTGTCGGCCACAATAGTTGTCCTCCCACACACTTCCGTTCGAACGGGGCTTCGAACGTGACTAGGTTACATGTGCTGTTGACACGTGGCAACCCTAGCTTTAGTGGTCCATTTTGAGGACTTAACAGAACCAGTATCATCTTTACCGTTCGAATGGTCTAAGAACGCCCAGAGAACCGAGCTCTCAGGAATTAGTACTAGAAGTCTTCATCCTGTTGCACATCTGGATGGTCCTTCTTGACGTTCGGACAATGGTTTCCTAGAACTGCTACCAGGTGCTCCTGGAGGTGCCAATTTACATGTTGGATGCAATTACAAGGTTTTGATCATATAAATTGGCCAATTACATATTTGACAAAAATATATAACAAACTCCCCCTTTGGCATTTCGATGATAAAAGCACTAAATAAAATATTGCAAAAATCTAGACAGAATATTTGCAATAAACATAAACTCCCAACAGTGGCAGAAATAAAATCAGCAGTCCAATAATAGACATGACTCCTCCTTAGTCATAACTACTCTCCATTAACCAATGCTACTCCCCCTTTTTATCACAAATGATTAAAGGGGCTGCAGAAATCATTCTCCATATTGGAGAAATCCCATCAACCTTGTTGCTTAAAGTAGTCCTTGAATGGAAGATTCCATTTGAGAGCCCATATCTGTCACCTGATCTGATAGTGCAGCAAATTTTTTAGGAAGTACAGATATGGCATTAGGAGGAATGAGGGCTTGAACAACTCATTGTAAGGCATGATGGACCATGAGCATTGGAAGACTCAGCCATGGTACCTACACACTTGACTCCAAGGTAGTATACAATCAACACATGATATGGAGTAAGTATAATCATGAAATAGCCAAGACAAGTGATATTGAAGTCTCAAAGACATCATTGAGGCATTTCATCAAACACATGCTGTACATGAAATTTAAGCATGTGAAAAATCAAATAAGACTAATGAACAATCATGCTTACATACACCTTAATCAAATCCTAAAGCATAACCACAATACAAATGAAGCATTTCAAGAAGAAAATGGAACAATGAGTTCAAAGACTTCATTTTGGCATTTTATCAAACATGTGGTATGCATTGAAAGTAGACATGTGAAAACTATTTCATGAACAATGAAAATACATGCCAAAGTACAACCCAAACAATAGCTAATACATATCAACAAGAAGTAGCTATTATTCTTACAAAGGGAGTACGAAAATTTCGAACCAAAATCGAAACCCAACCTTGAAAACCTAGGTTCCAAATCTTCTAGAAAATGTGACATGAGAGAAGATTGAAGCTTAGGAAACATACCTAGGCAGGGGCCATTCAGATGGTCACTTTGCACTGTTCGGATGGTGAGCCAGAAACAATGGGTTTTCTCCCCCTTACTCCAATTTCTCTCTTTCTTTCAACAAGGTAAGCATTTATCAAGATAAATACATTCAATTAATGATCAAGAAATGCTAATAAAAATAACTTCTTGTTGAATGAGCCGAAATATCCGAAGCATACAAGAATATCAAAAGATGAATGAACAATGTCATTTTTATACTTCATGCAATGCCAATATGTACCATCACTATCCATGCCATTGTGTTGTGTGTGACAAGCTTCAATTAAGAGCCAAACAATGCAGAAAAATAGATAGACAATGAAGCACAAACTTATAAACCGTATGAAGGAAATTCATAGCTTGTTTAGGTTAGAAGTCAAACCTTACTAGGGCCTAGCCACCTTCATCCAATACTCTCCCCCTAAGTCTTGGCATAAGGCTTAAAGCTACATCCGAAAATTTTCTTTTGTGGATGAGCCAAGCACAAAAGAATAGACACAATGAAATTTTCCTTTTTGGAATGTTATGGCATTTTGCACATTTCACTTTGAATTTTCTCTTTGAGAACGTGTCTTTCATTATAACAAAAGAAGCTCAAGACATGGGTTTGAGCTGGAGTTTTTAGGCTCTAGGTTCAACCAGCATTTGGTCAATTTAATCTACAAGAATCTCCATTGTATGCATATGGTTTGTCCATCACAACAAATTGATATGGATCGACATTCCTTCTTGAAACTTAAGTAATAGAATTAGCATGAATGAGATGTGCCACAATAACATATGCTTGAGTAGTCAAATAACGGTTCATTATAAAGATAATCAACCCAAGCATGATAAGTGTATTCCCAAGGGACATATGTTAAGATGATATCTCAAAAAGCATTTGAAGATCATTCAAGGAATGTATCCATCTTAACAACTCAAGGCGCCACACAATACCAACAACTTTCCCATTTTTTTTTTATTTTATATAAAAAAGAAGAAGTTATAGGAAGTAAAACAATAGATCAATACATGTAAAATAAAAGTCCTAAACATTCTAGGATACATGTATGAAGCAAAAGGCACATAACAAGAACATGCTTTACCCTTAAACTTTCATCATATCATATAGGTCCTCTATAGAGTATGATTTGGTTTAAAACTATTTTCTAGGCCTCCACTAGTCACCACATAAGTATGGACATAGGATCGGCATATAGACAAGAAACTTGGTGGTCCTCACACAACATTTTGTCCATACACTTTTCCAATACCACAACACAGAAATATCTGGTGAAGTCCTTTTTGATTGTTCCATAGAGTGAAACTTTCAAAGCAAACTTGTATATAGTGAAAAACTATAAACACAACAAGATGCTATATACTAATACACAACATGCAAAACTAAACACAAAACTACATGCTCTAGGATGTGAATGATAAGCAAGATATGCATTCCTAGGCATGTCATATGATCACCTAAGTTTAGGTAATATGACTACCACTCCCCCTTAACTAAAGAATGGTGTCTTCCTTCCTTACCCAAACTTTTTTAACTCCATGGACAAAAGTGTGTTTCCTGTCCAGATTGTTTGCCCTATGTAACATTCTCTTCATCATTGTACAAAACCCCTCAAAAACTTTCTTAGAAAAAGAAATTTTATTGTTATGCTCAAGGACTATGAAATTAAAACAATTTGGTCTTATGCGACCGAATTTGCCACAATGATGACAAGTAGGAATAAACTTTTGGGAAGGTTGTTTCCTGGTAGGGTAAACAATGTTGGAGTTGCTTCTAGGTAATGTTGTGCCAAATACTACCTAAATTAATAGATAATAATTGTTACATTTTACTCGCAAGTGCACAAGATCAAACGATAGTATAGTGCAGCGAATACGAGATCAATTCCACGAGGATTGTTGATTTTGCTTAGAATTAATTAAAATATCAACTTTGTCATGAAATTGATATTATGAAAATAAATAAAGATAAAGATAAAGGTAGGGCTTTGATATCCATCACTAATCATGCTCAAATAATATAACAATATGCCAATGATACAATTATATTATGAATACTTAATGTTTGCTAACCTAAGGGCATGTGTGTCTACTCTAATTTTTTTTTTCTTTCTTAAAGGATTTAGCATGGGTGTCTACTAAGTTGTTCTTTAAAAAAACATAAATCTATGAAAATCGACAAACACATGAGGCCTAGGGCGTGGGTGTCTACTCCTGGTTTCCCATGTTGATGAACCCAAGAACTCAGGGTGAAATTCTTTTGTTACTCTATTAAACCTAGGACTCGATCATCCAAATTAATTTAATTAACTAGTCTATACCACATGCATATAATGGCCAATCACACACATATGTGGAATTCAATAAAACAGAAATTAATCAAGTTAAGTAACACAATATGATTATCACAAAGGCGCCAATATTGAAATATTAAATAAAAATAATTAGGGCTTCAATCTAGCCCTACTAAAGTATTAGTTACACATAATTAAAATAAAGGGAAAAGAAAGAACCGAAAACCGCTCCTAGAAGTAGTTTCCAAATTCTCCTCTCCAAAGTTGTGTCTCAAGATCGATCCTCAATTGTGAGGCTTAGAGGTCTATTTATAGTACTTAGGAATACTCTAGAAATCCTAGAAACCCTAGTAAACTCGTGGGGTTTAGTCCTAGTGCAACTAGGACTAGAAAAACCCTAATATGAAAAGCAATATAAGACTGGCCGCAGCTTCTGGAATTCTCCAGCGCACGGGTGCTATCGATCGCAGCCCATGTGTTCTCAATCGCACGTCTGCGATCGAGTATCCTCTTGTGTGCACGAGCGCAAGGCTGCGCTCGTGCGCACTTTCCAGAATACTTTTGCTTGCTTCAAATTTTCTAGCTTTTTTCCAATTTTATTATCCTTTAAGCGTGATACTTCCGGAGATGCCTTCTTTTCTTCCAAAAACCTATAAAACAAAGAAAATACAAAAAGGAAATAAAATAGCATAAACTAACAAAAGTAAGGAATTAACAAATATAAGTTAAGGGATAAAATATGAATATTTTGGCACTTATCAGGTAAGAGATGCTCAGCATGAGAGTACTTACCTTTCTTACCTCTTGAGGCCGCAGTGACTGTTTTCTTCCTTTTGTTCAAAAATTGTTTTCCTCTTCTCCTCGAGGAACGAACAAGAACTGACTTACCTAAATCCAAGGACTCTTCCACGTTTATTGTTTCAACAAAAACTTTCTTAGAATTAAAAGCAAGGTTAGAGGAAGGAGCAACAATCTTGTCAAAATCAATCCCAGGTTTATCATAAGCAGATTTCTAGGAATTCAAAATTTTGTCAAGATTATCATTAGAGAATTTTTCAATAGAGTTTTGGACTCCTATAATTCATTCTCTAATGACTCAACTTTATTAGCAAGACCATGATTTTCAGATTTCCATGTTTTACACAAGTCAAGAGAACCACTCAATTCGCCGATTAACTCATCTTTATCATGTTCAACCTCTCTAAGTTTCTTTAGATTCTTAGAATTAATTACTTGCAACTCAGAGAATTTCTCAAACAACAAATGATGTCTCTTGAAGATCAAGCTCATTTTCAGAATCATAAACAAAATAATACAATTTATCAGAAGACATGGTTTCACAAAAAGTATTATCAACAGTTTAGAAACAATCAAGAGTTTGAGATGTCTAGACAATAGATAGGATCACACTCAGGAATTTAATCTTTTAACTGAGTGAACCCGTTATGATACCAATTGAGAATTACTATCTAGACTCCCAAGTACACCTAGAGGGGGTGAATAGGTGTATATCACAAATAATGTAGAATTGAAAATTAACACATGCAACAGTCAATCACCAAAAATATGTAAAACAATAAAGCATTTAACACAAGATATTTTTGGTTATGAAGTGGAAACCTGAATAACCTCTTCAAGGAAAAACCACTTTGAGGCAACAGACCCAAGAAATCGTTTACTATAAATGGAGGAGGAAATACAAGTTTCTCACACTTACAAAACCTTTGTAGTTGACACGAACTCGTCTAGACAAGTGACCATTCTTGCCCGGCTACCGCGGTAGTCCCCCTAGAACCTTTGGTACCCCTCTTATCAACTTCCCTTGCTTGAACCTCTAACAAGCTACAAGTTACCTCCACTGTTTACACACAAGTTGCTGAAAATAAATTACAGCACAACTTTAGGAAAGTATAGAGACTAAGCTCACAGCATAAAACCTCTCCTAGCACACAAGGAACAACACAACTTTAGGAGAGTATAGAGACTAAGCTTACAACATAAAACCTCTCCTAGCACACAAGGAAAAACTCACTCAAAGCACTTAGGATTTTTCTCTCAATTTCGTGCTTCTGCCCTCTGTTTTCCTTGATCAAAATTAGAAGCATTAGTGCTCTATTTATAGGCAGTAATGAGATGCCCCTTCAGCTTCAATTAATGCAGTTTATGACTAAGGGGGTGTTTGGCAAATGGGATGGCCTAAACACTGTAGTTGATGTAGATTGATGTGAAAAAAAGTAAGAATGTTTGGTATAAAAAAAATGAAAAAGTGGTATGGAAAGTGAAAAAGTTTTGTTTTGTAGTGATTTTTTTATTTGAATAATAATAAAAAGTGAATGATTTGATATTAAAAGTAAAAAAGTTAGAATGTTTTGATGTTGATTTTTTTGGGAAATGGTGATGAACAGTGTTTGGCCCATCCCCATCCCCATTACCAAACAAACCCTAAATGTTCGGACGACTGAGCTGGCCTTTTGGACGGCTTGACTTCACGTGCTGAAGTGGCGACATGTGGACAACTTTCCCAGGATTCCCACATGCATTTCATGCGCGGCTCTGACCACCAACCAACTGACTGTTCGGACGGTCTTGATTGCCATTCGAACAAAGCAGTCATAAATGCTACTAACTCCTGTGTCTAATGGAAGCATTTAATCTGTCGTCCATTTTCAACTGACCATTGACCATTTGCTGTTTGAACTCCGACTTTTACCGCTCGGATGTGGTGCATTTAATGGCTACCTACTCCCGTGTTGTTTGCGAGCATTTAAGTTGTCGACCACAATAGCTATCCTCCCACATACTTCCGTTCGAACGAGGCTTCAAACGTGGCTAGGTTACATGTGCTGCTGACACGTGGCAACCCTAGCTTCAATGGTCCATTTTGAGGACTTAGCTGAATCAGCATCATCTTTACTGTACGGACAGTCTACGAACGCCTAGTGAACGGAGCACTCGGGAATTAGTACTAGAAGTCGTCATCCTGCTGCACATCCGGATGGTCCTTCTTGACGTTTGGACGATGGTTTCCTTGAGCTGCTACCAAGTGCTCCTAAAGATGCCAATTTACATGTGGGATGCAATTACGAGGTTTTGATCACCGAAATTAGCCGATTACATATTTGGCAAAAATATCTAAAAAAACATCGCTATTTTATAATAGTGATGTGTGAATTGTGTTTCTATTTCACACATCACTATTCGTGTGTGAATAGTAACTACTATTCACGCATCAGTATTCATGTGCGAGTAGTGACGTGTGAATAGTAAGTGATGTGTGAATAGTGATGCATGAACAGTAAGACGTTTCAAAATTTGAAAATACTGGTGCCTAAACAATTTCTACTTTCTCACACTCAAAAAATCAAAAAAATTATACTTTCTCACACACACGTAAAACATTTTTTAAAAAAATAAAAAATAAAAAATAAAAAATAAAAAAACACATGACCGACAGCCACACTTGGGAGAAGGGGTGGCCCATGAGCCACCCTCAAGGCTGGGGGTGGCCCCACGCCTAACAAGGGGTGATTGCATGTTCTGGCAACCACCCCTCTAATATATATATATATATATATATATATATATATATTTGATTGAAATTATTGTTTTTATAATTTTTTAAAGAGTAGTGACGTTTGAATAGTGCAAAACGGCACCTTTTAAAAAGTGTCATGCACTGTTCAAATGACACATTTTAAAAGGTGTCGTTTTGCTGAAAATGACACCAAATAGTGTCATTTTGCATTGTTCAAACAACACTAGCCAATTTTCTAGTCTATGCACTTTTTGTCATTTGAAAAAAGACACTATTTGAACGTCACTAGACAAATAATGACGTTTTTTAGGCAAAAAAAAAAAAAAATTATTTGTGAGTCATTAAACAACAAAATTTTTGTAGTGCCAATTTTTTGGTCTTCGGGGCATTTTTCTTAAGACCAAGGTTTCTTGGATCTAATTTTAAACTGTGTGGTCGGGTGTGCCAAAGATGCCGCAATAATAACAAGTAGGAACAAACTTGGATTTGATCAACTTCCTAGAAGTTATAGAATTGGTCTCATTAATATGAAAAGCAGAATTTCACTTATCCAATCCAGTTACCTCAGATTTGACTTCAGTAGTCTGGGTTTGACTTCAGTAGTCTAGGATAACTCAATCATTAACGAAAATTAAAATACATGGATAATTAAAATAATAATTTTATTAATTTTCTCCCGCACCAATGTTGCAAATAAAAATTTAGGAGTGATGATACAAATTACGCCGGGCGTGCATGAACAGTCATGCACACCCATGCAATTTTTTTTTTTTTTTTAATTATTATATTTTAATATTTTAAAATATTAAATCACCCGGACGGCGTGATGTTTTTCATCACTCAAAATTTAGTACATTTTGATGAGTTTTTGCTTTTTATGTTATAAAAGGATTTTAAGGGCTATAACATTTGTTTTTGTTAATTAACCTTGGTTCTATTTAGCTCGGAACTTGTACAAGAAAAGTGAAACGTGCATCACTAGGCTCTTGGGTTTTGAGTGGCTCAAATAAAAAGCTAATGTCCATTAATATCTCTAGCAAGTGATGATCATTGGAGTCTTGAAAATGAATTTTCCAACCAATAAACAAAGTCCCCCACTATGTTCTAAATTACTGCCACTGTGATACAACTCAACATAGCGGCTCCCCCTGACATGACAGGACAGCGATATTGGTGTTCAAAACATATGGAAATATATCCATGTGCTTCTATATATATTACCATCCCAAGCGTTCTGAGCAGTACAATCCAAGCATGGGAGTTTTCAGGCAGGCAATGCTTTCATTGCTCGCAATATTCCTACTCTCCTTGTCATGGCAAGCATTTGGATCACCTTCTTCTTCTTCTAGCTCCTTTATTCGCTGTCTTTTGAGCCATTCTCAGCCCTGTCATCCAATCTCTCGAGCAATATATACTCCCAACAATTCCTCCTACTCCTCTGTTTTGCAATCTTACATCCGAAACCTTCGATTCAACACCTCCACAACCCACAAGCCTTTCCTCATTCTCACTGCTCTGCATGAATCCCATATCCAAGCAGCCGTGCTTTGTGCTCAAAAGCATAATCTGCAGATGAAAATTCGAAGCGGCGGCCATGACTACGAGGGCGTCTCGTACGTTTCCCAAGTCGCGTTCTTTATTCTTGACATGTTCAATCTCCGTTCCATTCACATTGATGTGGGGAGTGAGACCGCTTGGGTGCAGGCCGGAGCAACTCTCGGCGAAGTTTACTACAGAATTGCTGAGAAAAGTAAGAAACATGGTTTTCCGGCAGGTGTTTGTCCGACTGTCGGTGTCGGAGGGCATTTCGGCGGCGGCGGTTACGGCAATTTGATGAGAAAGTACGGCCTCTCGGTGGATAACATTGTTGATGCGAAGCTAGTTGATGTTAATGGCAGACTTCTTGACAGAAAATCCATGGGAGAAGATTTGTTTTGGGCTATTCGAGGCGGCGGAGCAGCGAGCTTCGGCGTCATCCTTTCGTATAAAATCAGGCTCGTTCGCGTACCGGAAACGGTAACTGTTTTCCGGGTAGCGAAGACATTGGAAGAGAATGCCACCGACATCGTACATAGGTGGCAGACTGTTGCAGATAAGCTGGATAACAACCTTTTCATCAGGCTATTTCTGGACGTGGTAAATATTGGAACCCATGGGAAGAAGACCGGCAGGGCTACGTTCCTCGCCTTGTTCCTCGGAGACTCCAAAAAACTTGTCTCCGTCATGAGCAAGAGCTTCCCCGAAATGGGTTTGAAGAAATCGGATTGCAATGAAACGACATGGCTCCAATCCGTGCTTTTCTGGACCAACTTCCCCCTCGGCACCGCAGACGACGTTTTGCTCCGTCGAATACCTCAAACGTTAACTTACTTGAAGAGGAAATCGGATTATATGAAGGAGCCCATTTCAAAGGAAGGGTTGGAGGTTATTTGGAAGCGATTGATTGAGCTGAATGCCGTGATACTCATATTCAATCCCTACGGCGGAAGAATGGGTGAGATTCCGGCTGAGGAAACTCCGTTCCCACATCGGGCGGGGAATCTAGCGAAGATTCAGTACGTAGTAAATTGGAATGAGGCCGGGAAGGAGGTGACGGATTACTACATAAACTTGACGAGAAAGCTTTACCGTTACATGACTCCATTTGTGTCCAAGAATCCAAGGGAAGCATATTTCAACTACAAAGATCTTGACTTGGGCATCAACCATAACGGCAAGAAAAGCCACCGGCAAGGAAGAGTTTATGGGATCAAGTATTTCAAGGGTAATTTCAAGAGGTTGGTGAAGATTAAGACAAAGGTTGATCCTGGAAACTTCTTTAGGAATGAACAAAGCATCCCTACTCTTCCATATTCACGGAAGTAGCTTAATTGGTGTCTAGAATTTGTTGTTTAGTTAAATCATTTCCTGAAAACTTAGTTGATTATTGCAAAATAATTGAAGTCTTCGTTGGAAAAACTAAGATATGTCGAAGTAAAATGTGTTTAAAGTTTTCGTCAGACTATGGCATGGACTTGCAGTTCTTTTCATTTCTAGAATGACGGACAAACCCATAAATGAGCTGTCCTGAATGAGTAGTATTCGAAATAATTTGATGTTTCTTGCTGTCAAAATCAGTATCTCTTTATGTTTGTCGTCCCAAGTACCCGGCACGCACAGACTATGCTCAGAATCAGTAGGCCTCATATCTGTCTAGACCATCAAACAAATTAGGGAATCACGATGTCTTAGGTGTCATGTTAAAGTGAGGGCAAATGCTATTTTTCATTTTCCTCACCATCTTCTCTCTCTCTCTCCTTTTTTTTTTTTTTTTTTTTTTTTTTTTTTTTTAAATCTCAAAATGTTGGAAGAGGGAAGATGGTGGGGAGATGGTGAGGGGAATTTTATCAAGTTTTAATTTTTTATGTTATATGTTAATGAAGATTCCGAGAGGTAGTGACTTAATAATTTGAGAGATGTAATTTGAAAAAGAAAAAGAAAAGACGGGATAAGAGCTTGTTGGGGTGTATCGGTGGGGGATAGCTCCAATGCCTAGCTAAGTCAGTTGAGGGTTTTTCACATAGGGACAAAGTGAGCAAAGAGAGATTGAGTGTGATTAACCAAATATCTGGTTGGAGCTTCCCTTTTATAAGCATCAAGTAGCGATTAGTGTCACTGAATTCTAGGCCCCATGTTCCTGAAGATTCACTGTGCGCAATGCTGAAGTGGTGGATAATGGGATCGTGGGTTGCTTTAGATCATGGGATCGTGGAGTCTGACGATGTCTTGGTCACGTTCGTGCAGAATGTGGGTTGGTGCTCTTAGTTCGGGCACGTTTACACGTGGCTCAGCTTGGCGCTATATGCTTTGCCATGTTCATTGTGAACGTGGCTTTCCTCCATTAACTGCTGGTTTCCCATTTTACCCTTTATTGGCTAGTATGATAAAGATTTGGGCCTCTTGTTCATGGGCCTGCCTAATAGTGTTGGTTTGGGGGCCCATTTTGGCATTGTGGCTGATCAATTACCCAACACTTACTCCCTAATTTCCTTGTCTGAGTTGACTATGAAAATTTTATGCTTTCAGAATGGATCGTTTTTTGTTTTACCGACCTATGCTCGGTATTGACTTTTTTCTTTGATCAGTCTTTTAAGACGAATGATGTGGTCTTTTGTGTGCAAATAGGGCCGGCAATTTTGACACGACCCGCGAATCCGACACGAACACGACACGAAAAAACAGGTATTGGGTTTGGGCTAATCGGGTTCGGGTCGTAATCGGGTCTACCCGATTAAGACCCGAAAATTTCGTGTCTGGCGGGTCGACCCGCCAGACCCGCATAGTATCCGGGTCTGGTGGGTCTGGCGGGTCGACCCGTCAGACCCGGTTTTTTTTTTTCCTTTTTTCTGGACCCGGCGACCCGGTTTCTCGCCTCACGCTGTCACGCACGCACGAAATGGGTCTCACCTCAGTGCCTCACTACCTCAGACTCCTCAGTCCTCACGTCAGTGGACTCAGTTTACTTTACTCTTTTGATTTTTGAACTAAAAGTCTAAGACTCTAAAAAATAAAAATCAGTCTCTCTCTCGACTCTCTCAGTCTCTGTAACGTAACCAAACCGGCTAACCCTCTCCCTGACTCCCTCTCACCGGTCTCTCCCTCTCCCTCCGTCACCGACACAGGCGACAGTCCGGCTCACCGTCTCCCACTCGGCCACTCTTGACTCTCCCGATTCTCCCTCTCTCTCTCGGGTCTCCACAGTCCACAGCTCCACTCTCCCTCCTCCGCTCCTCGCCGTTAGGAACTTAGGTGCCTAAGCCTTAGGCGTTAGCAAGAGCCAAGAACGGACCTCACCGTCGCCGACTCGCCGTCCTCACCGAGTCACCGTCGCCGTCAGACCGACTCAGACGCAGCTCTCTGTCTCTCGTGGTATGTCTCTTACTCTCTCTAGGATTTTTTTTTTTTTTTTTTTGTAAGTCTAGATTCTGATTTTGATTGTTTGAATTTTTTATATATATTGTAGACTCTGATTTTGAATCTTGGATTGTTTGAATTTTTGATATATATTTGTCTTTCAAGCAATTATGTGATATTATACGGTTTAGGGTTTATACCTTAATAGCTTAATTACATTTTTTTACTATATATTAGTGTACATAATTTTGCTAAATCATTGATTGAATTTGCATTGTTGAACAATTTATGGCAAATATGGCCAAAGCAATGATTTTTTTTAATTAAAAATAAAGATTTTAAAAACTTAAAACTGAAAATAAAATTGGGGGATTAAAAGTAGAATGGAACTTCATAAAGAGAGAGAGAGAGGAAAATAAAAAAGATATTTAGATTAACCATAGTTGCTTATTGCAAGATTTGGGTTGGATTATTTTATTTCACTTAGCTATATAGCTTTTAATTTATTCTTAAATATTCAATTTATAGTTATATAGCATATAGTCATTAGTCATATACTTTAATAGTTTAACTAATGATTATGTAATTTATGTGTGTAGATGAATATTGAAGAAGTTCTTGAAGATGCATTCGACATTGATGACGATGTGGTCGAATTACCGTCACTAGGAGGTGACTCTGTTTCTGTGGGGACTGGCCCGACTGGGAGTAACAAAAAGGGAAAGAAGCGGAGGAGGACCTCAACTGTTTGGCAATATTATGATGTCGTTCCCAATACTGATCCAAATGACCCGGAGGTGTGGGCAAAATGCAAGACATGTGGTAATAAGTACAAGGCTCGAAGTTCATATGGAACTGGGAATTTGAGAAAGCACATTCAAGTTTGTGGGGGGGCAAACACTCGTGATGTTGGGCAGATGCTCTTAGCTGGGAAAGCAGGATCTCTGTCAGTAAGTGGATCTAAATTTGATCCCAAAATATATAGAGAATTGTTGGTTGCTTTGATTATTAAGCATGATTTGCCATTTTCATTTGTTGAATATGATGGTTTAAGACAATTACATCAGTACTTGCGTGGTGATGTACCCTCTATATCTATAAATACTGCTAAGGCAGATTTGGTTAAGATGCATATGAGGGAGAAAGAAAAGATTAAATCTATGTTGCATGCTTGTCCTGGGAGGATTTGTTTAACATCTGATATGTGGACGTATTTGACAACCGATGGATATATGTGCCTTACTGCACATTTTATTAACAAAGATTGGGTATTAACTAAAAGGGTGTTAAACTTTTCTTTTATGCCCCCACCACATGATGGTGTTTCTTTGAAAGAAAAGATATATGATTTGCTACAAGAGTGGGGGATTGAGAACAAGATTTTTACTATAACATTGGACAATGCTTCTGCTAATGATCGTTGTGTTGACTTTTTAAAGCAAACACTGAACATTAAGAAAGCCCTTCTTTGTGAAGGTGAGTTCTTTCATATGCGTTGTTGTGCCCATATTCTTAACTTGATTGTGCAAGATGGATTAAAAGAAATTGATGATGCTATCGAAAAGGTTCGAGATAGCGTAAAGTATGTTAAGGGATCACAAGGGCGAAAACAAAAATTTCTTCATGCGGTAAATCAAATGTCATTGGACAGTCATAAGGGGTTAAAACAAGATGTGCCAACCAGATGGAATTCTACTTATCTTATGCTTGAGAGTGCTATTCATTATCGTAGTGCTTTTAGTTATTTGGCGATGACTGATTCAAACTATAAGCCGCATTGTCCTAGTGCACTCGAGTGGGAAAAGGTGGGTGATATCAGTAGTTTCTTAGCTTGCTTTTATGAAGCTACATGTGTTTTTTCTGGTACTAAGTATCCTACTGCCAACCTATACTTTTCCGTAGTTGCCATGATTTATTTATCCTTGAAGGAAGACCTTGTGAGTGAAGATGAGCATAAAAGATTAATGGCAACTCAAATGATCTCTAAATTTGAGAAGTATTGGTTAGAATTTAGTGCAGTGTTGGCCATAGCAGTTATATTAGATCCTCGTTACAAGCTTCATCTTGTAAATTATTACTATACGAAGATCTATGGAGTTATGGATTCTATACAATTCGAGAATGTTCGTGAGAAAATTAAGAACCTTTTTATGGAGTATAGTGCTTCTTCTAATACTTCAAGTTCAAGCTCCATAACTGCTCGGCGCCCCCAAGTACCTAGAGCAAAACTATCTTGGCAAAAGGTGAATAATATCATTAATTTCTTATCTTTTTTGTAACTTAGTATATATATATACTCAATTATTTATGTTTATATTCTCTTTGTTTCATACTTTCATGTAGGACTATTTAGCATTTGCTGGAGATGATATTAATTTTCAAAAGAATCAATTGGACATTTATTTGGAGGAGCCTAGGTCTGTCGATTTGGATGATACATTTGACATCCTTTCATTTTGGAAAGGAAATCAATTTCGCTATCCTGAAGTAGCTGCTATGGCTCGTGATGTTTTGAGTATTCCTGTTTCAACTGTTGCTTCGGAATCCACTTTTAGCGTTGGTGGACGTGTGATTGATCAATATAGGAGCTCACTCAAGCCTGACATTGCTGAGGCATTAGTTTGCACCAAAGATTGGTTATATGGAGATGAAGGTAATATTAGTTATTTCCATATTTAATTTCTTCGTTTATGTGTATTATTTTTTTATTACACTATAATAAAATAATACTAATTCTTCTTATTTTTTGATATAGAACTCACACAAATGAAGTTGGACTTGGATGGCAAAGAAGATGATGTTTTGACAGTTTCCTGTGACATTCCAGATTCATCTGGAGCACAATCTATTAATATTTCTTAAACTGATCATATTTGTAGTGTTTTATAATTTATATCTTTGGACTTTGATTATATGGGTGGATCATGGATGCCTTCATGGATCCTTAAGTGGAGTGGCATAATAGACATTGGCTCATGGGAACCTAATTTGTATTTTGCAAGGAATTATGAATCTAATGTTGATGTAGTTTTGAGTTTTGTTTCTTTTTGTATTTATTATTTTGTTTTTGTTAGCTTTTTTATTATTATTATCTTTTTCTTTATTGCTATGATGGAAATGTTGACACATTTTAGTTTATGGACACAATTTAAGTTATTTAACCCATTAATACTTGCTTTTGGGTTGAACTAATTTGTTTAAATTTTATGTCTTTGACTTTTTTGTTGGTTAAAACTAAATGCCATTTTTCATTCAAAAAAAAAAAAAAAATGAAATTCTAATGTCTACTAATGAAGAACTCTCTATTAGAAAGAAAAGATAGTTAGCCCTTGCATGGGAGATCTCGACCATTTTTTGGATTCTTTCGGATTGGCTAAGGTTTCCAGGGTGAGGGTACAGAGGAGATTCTGGGGAGAATCTAGGTATGAGTTTTAGGCTAAATCCTGCGGATTCTGAAGGAGTGAAGCAGGCTAAAGAGACTGCCATGAGGCAGAGAAAGAGAGTGTTTTGAAATTTGGCCATTTTGTGAGGTGGGGTTGAGCCTGCTAAAGCATTAGCACCTCTATTACTTATATTTTTTTTTTTCAAGAAGTTTTAATGGCCATAATCACATACTTAAATAGCTTAATTAAAATCCTTCTAAAATATGAGTTCAGACTTTTAAGCATCCTAATAATTCTATATAAATTTTTTTTTTAAAAAAAATTGAATAAAAATGGACCATGTGATTTTTCAGTCTTATAATCCCTTAGTATCCATGGTTGGAATAAGACTTTTGGTATACAAGGCATTAGCAATCAATTTTTTTTCTATAAAACTGAAGGGAATCTAAAGCAAATTAAGCAATCATCTCATAAATATTGTCTAATCCAGACAACAATTGCTTTAATTTTACAGCTGTATCAAATTCTGCATTATATTGCACATCCTTTTAGTCTTTCTTAGGAGAGGTAGATAATTAAATGTAAGCAATGAATTACAAAATGACAAAATTAAATAAGCAAATGATAATTGTTAATTGTAGATAAAAATTAAATAACTTTATTTAAGTTGAAAAAAAGAAAAGTGGTTGTTGATTAGGGCCTTTAGGGGGAACACAGGCTACACGCGCTGGGATGTGTATGTGAACGCCAATTGATTTGTGGATGTGAAACATCAACTGAATATCCAAATTCCAATTTTTTTTTTTTTTTCTTATTCTTTATTAAAGCCTTTAATCTCTTAGAACTCAATTTTTTGCATTGACTATATTGATGTATAATGTATTAGTATTATTATTACAATTTTGAATTTTAATTTTTTTTTTTAAAAAAAATTATAGTTTAGGGTAATCGGGTCGTGTCGGGTCGTGTCTATCCGTTTATACCCGGTTATTTTAAACGGGTAAAACGGGTCGTGTCGGGTTACCCGGTTATTTTCGTGTCGTAATCGTGTCAAACCCGATTACCCGTTTAGCTAAACGGGTCGTGTCTGGGTATAGGCTAATCGTGTAACGGGTACCCGCGGGTCATAATCGGGTCGTGTATGGGTACCCATTTTGCCACCCCTGTGTGCAAAAATACAATAATAAAATTACTACTCCCAATAGAACGAATCTTTATAGGATAGGACTATATAGAGGGTATTGAACCTCAATGACTGCGTATGTGTTGTTATCAAGCTTGTTAAGATCAAATATAACTTAATTAAAATAAGTTTGTTTTGATTTTGTTTTTAAACTAAATGCATAAGAGTAAAAGTAAAAATAAATAGTGATGAGAGATAGAATAGGGGGTTGATTTCACCACTAACCGAATAACAATGGTCAATCATAAATTAATAAGAGAAATTCATATTAAATATGAAATAGGGCCCGTCTCACTCTAGTAGTCAAGAAATTACCATCATTAAGAAATAAGTATAATCCATCTTTAGTTGGCATGAACCGTTCACTTAACCACTAAGATGCGGTACGATCCGTCTTCCCTAGGTATGGACTATCTAATTCCTTAATAGGATATATGATGAGTGCCAAATATTACATATTTGGGCCCCTTAATTTATATTAATTAATCATTTAGCTGTGTTGTTATCTAATGTTTTATTTTAGTTTTGTGTTTTAGTGTTTTGTAAGTTGTTGAAGAGAAATTGCAGCTTTAAAGGGAAAATTGCAAAGTTTGAAAAAAAGAACACTTTGAGAAGGCGTAAATGATGTGGTTAAGTTTAACCAAATCAAGGAAATGATTAAATCGAAATTTCTCTAATTGGAGTCAAAATCGCATTAGATTCAAATTCAGATTCTGCACATATCTCAGTATTTTGACCATAACTTTTCGTTTAAGTATCAGATTGAGGTGATTCTAGCAGCATTGGAAAGCTAACTCAAAATACTACAATTTATTATGAAATAAGATTTTCCTAATTCGGACATTTTCTATGCAAAAATCATGCCGTAATATAAGAACGCAAATTTAGACGAATCCTATTCCGATTTGAACTCCAATTGCTTCCTAATTTGATTGGGAGACAGACCTCTGAATTTCCTAGGATTACTAGGGCTTCTAGGACTTTCCTATGCCCTATAAATAGACCTCTATGCCTTTAAGAAAAAGAAACAAATCCCAGATAACAAAATTTCACAGTTTTTCTCCTTAGTTTAGTTTAGGTTTTATTTTTATGTGGAGTTAATTCCCAACAAAGGTTGCGGATGAAGTCACACCGATGAAGAATAACATTGCTTTATTATAAGTCTTTATTATTTTGATTTTATTGGTTTTATATTTCAATTATTTTACTTATTTCATTTGTGTTGAATGATTTTTTGATATCTTTTGTGATTCAAGGATACACTAGATGATTTAGGATAATTTCACATAATTGATTGCTTGGTTTCATATGCCTAAAAATTGGATATTCCTTGTAATTTGTTCTTCGGATACATTTGGCATTTCAATTAAATTTGGATTCCTTTTGTAATTTGGTCAATGAATGGATATATGAGATGCTTTTGATTAATTCTTTGAAACATAGTAAAACATATCTAAGATTTTAATTGTGAGAATTTCGGATTGAATATTGATGATCATAGAGTATGTTATGATTTCGTGAGTATGAATTCCCAAACCTTAGTACCTTTATCTTTCATTTTACTTTATTTAGTTTATGTTGTCTTTTAGTTTTAAAAACCCAAATTCAAAACCCTTTTAGAACTAGGTTAGGACTTAATTAGTTTAGACTTAAATTTGTTATTAAAAAACACAATTCCCTGTGGGTTCAACCTCGCACTTGCAAAACATTATATTACAAACGATTCGTGCACTTTCGAGTATATTAAAATTGACACAACAATACACACAATCAAGGGAATAATATAACCCATCTTTGTTTGGCATGAACTGTCTACCTAAATTACACTAAACTAGGGTATAGTACAATCCGTCTTCCCTAGACATGACCTATCTAACCATCTTAATCATATGTCAATTAAAACCATCGTCTAACAATCATTCATATAATCACAGAAAATATGAAGGATTAAATTCAATCAATATAAAAGACTTTCTAAAACAAAAGAAGAATTCATAATGATTGAATATAAACATTAAGACAATTCTCACAATTATACAACCATCATGCATATAGAAAAATCCAAATTAAAATACAATTAATCCATTGTTACTTAGAAAGGGCTACATCAATGCCTTATTACATAATTAGCGGCTCATCCTGGTGCTGAGATGCCCTCCTAGTGCTGGGATGCCCTCCTGCTATGTTCCTCTTCTCTTCAACTCTCCAAGCCTTCAAGAAGATTTTTTATATCTAAAACTAAGCTCCCCTCTCTATAAGGCTTAGAGGTCTATTTATAGGAGTAGAAGAAGCCCAAGAAACCCTAAAAGCCCTAGGAAAACCGTAGGTCAGTCTCCTAGTCCAAGTAGGAGACAGAAATCCTTGTCCCAGGTGGATTTGGAGTTCTTGCCGTGTGTTGGACTTTGAGTGCGCTCGAGCCCAACGGGAATGCTCTCGAGCGCATGTGCGCTCGAGCTTAGTTGTGGGGGCGCTCGAGCTAAATCATGCACCAATAGAGCCACTTTGACAAAGAATCATGCAATAGATATCATTAGAAAAATATAGTATCACCTTAAATCAATATCATTTTCACACTCCCTTGCCAAAAAATATTGCGCCCCCCTCAAAAAATTTGGAGGAAAGATGTAAAAAGAGTATTGCAAGAGAAGATTTGAAGGTAGTCGAACATAGTTTCCTATGTTTTGTTACAGGAAATTGGTTTCCAAACCAATATATATATATATATATATATATATATATATATATATATATATATATATATACACACGCAAAGCAATCAACTCCAAAGCCACGAACGGGGCGATAAGAACCCACAAATTTCCGAAAGTTACATGTTTTCTGATACTTTAAACCGTCAAAGATGAAACAGATAGTTAGGATCAAACCACCGGTCAAGTACCCTTCAAAATAAATGTAATTCCACAAACCTTTACCACATCAATTGCAGAATCAAAGACTTGATATCACGCCAATTAAACCATTGATTCCACAGAGAGGAAGTGAGGAACCAAGAAACCTTCGTTCTTATAAGTCAACCACATAAAGTAATTTGACAAAAAAAGTAAAAAATAGCAGAAAGAGAATATATTTCGCAAGTGCCACTATTCAACAATCAAAATCATATATCAGGCTTAAAATTCCAATTAACAGCAAATCCAATGCAAATTAATCTGTCAAAAGCCACAGTATTTTTCAAGATTCACGCCCTTAGATCAAACACAATCAAACCAAACCAAAAGAAAAAAAAAAAAAATACCCACAAGATTACTCAAAAAACCATCCAAACCCACAAAATTCCTATAATCTTAAAAAACGTAAAAACCCACGAATTGTGAACCTCTACCCTTCAGACAATTGACACTCACAAACCAGTCATTTCCATTAGAAACTATCAAATGCTGGCAAACTTTTATATGTTAAATTTAAAGCAATACCTTATCAGAAAAATCTAGAAGGTTTGGTTGAGGATGCTCAGCAAATCTGGTCCCCGGTCACTCCACCACCTCAAGAAAGGGTCCCAAGCCTGAATTGCATAAGAGAAGAACCATTAAACGAAATACACGGTGGAGGATGAGAGAGAGGGAAAGAATAATAACAAACCTGCAGGTTCTAGGATGCTGGCCCAACGTGAGTGCCTATTGAGACCCAACGTGAGTGCCGATTGCAGTTAAGATCAGAGGGAAACGTGAGAGATGAAGAAGAGGGAAAGGTGAGAGACGAAGAAGAGGGAAAATTCCTAATCTGCAGAGACAAAGTAGAATAGGGGAAAGAGGGAAAAGAAAATTAGGGAAAAGGGAATAAGGCCAGCGCCAAAAAATTTTCAGTCCAACGCCAAAATGTTTTGTGCCAGCGCCAAAATGTTTCACGGGTGACCCAACTTGAAATTTTTTTTTTTTTTTAAAAAAAAGTTATTTTAATTTTTTTAAAATAATTTTAATTAAAATTAAGGGTAAATTTAGAATTTTATAAAGGTATAAGGCTATAAAGGACATTTTATCATTTTTAGGGTAAAAGATAATTGACGTGATATTTATCTTATAATTAATTAATAATTGAACATTTTAAGATAATATATATTTCACATTTTAATGCCAAATCCTAATGGAGGGAGATATTGCGTCAAATTATATGTTCGATGAGTGAAATATTAAATATGTTTTTATTATTAAAATATTAACTACAAATTCAAAATTAATACATTTTTAGTATAAAATATCATTAAGGTGATATTTATCTTATAATTAATTATTAGCTTAAATTTTTAAGATATGTAGTAATTTAACATTTTAACGCCAAACCCGAATGGAGGGGGATATTGCATCAAATTCGAT
The DNA here is from genome assembly GCF_965113065.1 of Corylus avellana. Classification (NCBI taxonomy): domain Eukaryota; kingdom Viridiplantae; phylum Streptophyta; class Magnoliopsida; order Fagales; family Betulaceae; genus Corylus; species Corylus avellana. The sequence goes on along the minus strand of NC_142490.1, from coordinate 26,128,442 downwards.
GTTCGATAGGTGAAATATTCTTGAACTTGTCACTATTGATATAACAAATATATAAAGATAATACAAAATCCAAAGAGTTTAATAGATCATTTGATCGCATTACGATTGATGAGACTAGTATGTACTAGTATCGATCGGAATTGATCTTATCAGATGTTCGATTGAACCTTCAATCATTTCAAGTTCTATTGATTGTATCCCGATCAATATAACTAATGCACTAATATAATATAAAATGCTTAGAGTTCAATTAAATGTTCAATCAAACATTTAATTTGTTTAAAGTTTGTTCGATCATTTGATCTTATTATGATCGATCGAATGAATGCACTAGCTAGGACCAATCGGATGTATGATCAAACATTCAATTTCAATTGTTTCAATCATTTGTTCGTATCACGATCAATCGAACTAATTCATTATGATTGATCGGATATTCGATAAAACCTTCAATTTCAATTGTTTCAATTTTGATCGATCATTTAATCCTATCACAATCGATCGAACAAATGCACTAGGATCAATCAGATGTTTGAACGAACCTTTAATTTCAATTGTTTCAATTTTGATCGTCACTTGATCCTATCGCGATCAATCAAACTAATTCACTAGGATCGATGGGATGTTCGATCGAACCTTCAATTTGTTTCAAGTTTGATCGATCATTTGATCTTATCATGATCAATCGAACTAATTCACTAGGATCGATCGGATGTTAAATCGAATCTTCAATTTGTGTCAAGTTTGTTGCGTGACTACAATAAATTGAAATTAATTTATTTTTTTCACTTTTTAAAATTAATTTTAATTTCAAATTAAGAGAAAATTTATAATTTTATAAAAGTTTTGAGGGTATAAAGGACATTTTATCATTTTTAGATGCTCAATTGAACCTATAATCTTCAACTTTCATTTGTTTTTTATTTTTTTATTTTTCTACAAGACCATTAGCGTCCACTAAATTGGACGCTAACACTACAAAAAAAAGGGACAGTTTTTGACGTGGCAAACAGTAACCCAACTTTTGCCACATCAATAATTCATGACGTGGCAAAAGTGGCACGTCAACAAATTTTTTTTTGATGTGTTGAATGTGACACGTCAATATTTATTGACGTGTTACATACAACAACACGTCAGGATTTCCTAATGTGTTAATATTTGACACGTCAAGAAATTTAAATTCAATTTAATTTTTAAAATTTTTTTATTTAAATAACTTAATATTTAAATATTTATTGACGTGGTAAATTTTGACACATCAAGAAATATATATATATCAGGTTTATTTATATTATATATATTTCATCTAATTTTTGTTTTTTATTATGAAGGATTTTTAAATGAAAATGAGACTCAAAATCTTTCCAGATCTTTATTAAATAACTCTGTTGCCGTATTTTAATTATTTGTTTTAAAAAAAATATTAGATAACAAAATTTAATTTGTATATGTATAATTGGTATATGTTGTCATATATTAAGAGATATATTCCAACCCATTTAAATTTTATAAAACTAGTTAATGCTCTTGTCTCTTATATGCAATGCTTTCACTATATATGGTTATTATATGTGCTTTGTATTCTTTAATTTATGGTTATTAATTAATATTACGTAACAAAATATATATGGCTATTAATTAATAATAAAAATTATGCAATGCTTTCACTATATATGGTTTTTTGAAGAAGTAGGACTTTTATTACTCAAACACTATTAGAGGAGGGAGTCTCCCCTATAATGATCTCATGAATACAATCAGGATATGCAAAATGCCATGTCCACGCTGTGTTCGCCCGAATGGCCATCCTTGCTACCTCATGGGCCGCTTGATTCGCAGACCTTCGAACCGCCATCACCTTCCAATCATTGAAAGGCTGTAGCAGAATATACCTGTCTTCAATCAAATGCCCAATACCCCTCCCACTAGCATCTCTGCCATTAACAGTGGCCACCATGAGCTTCGAGTCCCCTTCCAAGATGATCTTCCTCAGTCCCACATCTTTTCCAAATATTAGAGCTTGCCCTCCAGCCCACGCCTCTGCTGCTAGAGGGGAGAGTCTGCCTGGTTTGACCAAGCTTCGTACGGCCAGCACCTGCCCTCGTTCATTGCGAGCCACAGCACCCATACCCACCACTCCTTGCTTGGAACAGATCGCCGTGTCCCAATTGATTTTGATAAACCCCTTTGACGGAGCAGTCTAGCTGGTAACCTCAGCTATCTCTCGGGGAGAAGATGGGTTTGGGGAATTTACGTCCATATAATTAGTGTGGGCCTGCATAGCCTGCTGCACTAGTGCACTTGGGTGAGAAAATTTGCCTTCATGATTGAACTCGTTACGCCGTAACCAGACGCATCTTGCGATCCCAGCAAAGAGACCCAGCTCCTCACCATCACACCTCTTTGCCACCAGTTCCACCACATGTCTAAAGGTTGGGCCATCCGGTACCAGCTCTTGAAATTTTTTCAGACTTGTTCCCCATACATCCCGTGTCGAGGGGCAATCCCATAGGATATGGTATCCAGTTTCTGCATGTAGACCACAAATTGGGCACAATTCATCTTGAAGAACATGCCGCCTAAGCAGGTTGGCCTTGGTGGGGAGAATCTCCTTACATGCCTTCCACAAAAAATGTTTCTCCACATTCGGGCACTGCACTTTCCAAATTGACTTCCAGAGATCACACGTTTTCCCCCCATTTGAGCTCCCTGCCTGCTTGAGAAACTCCATTTCCTTGGCCAAATGATATGCTGATTTCACTGTGAACTGACCATTAACACTACCTCGCCAGATCACCCTATCAGGTCAGTTAGCGATACTCAAAGGGACTGACAAAATAGCTTCAACCTCACCTGAATTAAAGATAGCCTTCAGCAGGCTTGTATTCCACCCATAAGTGTCTCTGTTAATAAGAGCACTTACCTTTGTATTGGCATCCAACACTCGGGGAGGGGTGTGAATAGAATAAGTGGACGGAACGGGAATCCATTTGTCTCCCCAAATCCGTGTAGATTCTCCTGCCAATCCGTCGATACAAACCCTCCTTGAGAAGGTCACACGATCCCAAAATGCTCCGCCATGCAAAGGAGGGTTTAGAGCCCAATTTGGCCTCAAGAATTGTTCCATTTGCAAAGTATTTTGCCCTCAAAACCGTGGCCACCAAACTATCGGGCATATACCATAATCGCCAACATTGTTTCGCAAGAAGGGCCTTGTTGAAACAAAGGAAATCCCAAAAGCCCAAACCTCCTTGAGCTTTTGACATACCCAATTTGCTCCAAGACATCCATGGAATCTTCGATTCTCCCCACCAAAATTGCTGCATTAGGGAGTTAATTTTGTCGCATAAAATTTTGGGAAGCTTGAATACGCTCATGCAATACGTCGGTATTGCTTGGATCACCGCCTTAAGCATAATCTCCCTCCCTGCTTGAGAAAGGAGTTTTAACTTCCAATCTTGGAGGTTCTTCCAGATTTTATCAAGTATCCCTTTGAAAGCTTTTGTCCGAGATTTTCCCACCAAAGCCGGGAGGCCCAAATATGTCTCATACCTTTGTGAACTAGGGACACCAGAGGCTGCACGGATGTGTTGTCGACGTGCTGACATGGTATTCCGACTAAAATAGATAGCCGTCTTAGATGCATTCAATTTTTGTCCTGAAGCTTCTTCATAGATTCTGAGAATGGAAGACAATTTTTCCCAATGTTCCAGGTCAACTCTACAAAATAGTAAACAATCATCAGCAAAAAATAAATGGTTGATGCGGGTCCCCTCTTAGAGGTGGGAACCCCGGTCAACACACCTTCCCTATCCACCTTGTCAAGTAAGGAACTCAATGCCTTGGCACAAAGCAAAAACAAATACGGTGAAAGAGGGTCACCTTGCCGTATGCCTCGGGTTGGGACAATTTTTCTTGTAGGGAAGCCGTTAACTAACACTTCAAAATTCGTCGTTGTTACACACTCCATTATCAATTTGACCCAAGTGGGTGCAAATTGATATATGCTTTCACTATATATGGTTATTATATATATGTGCTTTATATTCTTTAATTTATGGCTATTAATTAATAGTAGGTAACAAAATATATATGGTTATTAATTAAAGTGATATAGTATTAATACATATCACGTTTTCAATATTTGTTTTTAATAAAACGAGGTTCTTATATTAATCAATCATCAAAGAATGAGTACAATACTGGTATAGCCATCCATCCACCAAACTCTAATTTCTCCCTAATGGCCTTGACGGACAATAGGTAGCGCCACCACAAAGGCTACACCCCCCTATTATCCCCATTAGTTTCTGCGAAATTAGAGCCGGGATAGATTCACAGAATAAATTAATACACTTATTCTCCCGGAGCAATTTGCTCCAAACAAATGATATCCCTCAACCATACAGGTGGTGTATCACACGATATCTTGTCCACCGCATACGAAGCCGCAAACCGGGATAAGAGGTGAGCTGCTCTGTTCCCGTCCCTTCGAACAAAAGTGAATTTCCAAAGAGAAACTCCCTGTAATTCAGTACGTATGTCGTCCACCACGTGACCCAGACTGCTCATATCCCTGACCGATGAATTAATGTCGTCCACAGCTGCCTGTGCATCCCCTTCAAACTGAACCCTCGTTAACCCCAAGGATTTGCAGAAGTAGACAGCCATGAGTGCCCCTGTTAACTCTGCCCCTGAAGGAGTAAGAACGCCCTGTTTGGAAACGCATTGTGCAGCTACTAGATGCCCCCTACTGTCTCGGAGGACTAACCCAAATCCCGTGTAGCCCTGGGAATGATTGAGAGCTGCGTCCTAATTCATCTTCAGCCACCCAGCATATGGAGCCATCCAACGTGAGGGGTGTTCCACGATACTGACCTGGGCTGGTTCCTCCGTGGCAGTAGCTAGGTGATATTCGGTGATGGCATTCGTGGTCAATCGCAGCAAAACTGATGGGTGGATAAGATCACCCCCATGCACAACTTCATTTCTCCTCAACAAAATCCTCCTGGCTAGTCCAACGAACAGTTTCACTTCATCAGTTGAGCACTTGGCTAGAACACCCTCTACCACTTGAATGAAGTTAGGCCCAGTGAATTTACTTTCTTGGAGTGTTCTACTGCCCATACACCACACATCCATGGCAGATGGGCACTACCATAAAATGTGAAAGCCCGTCTCCTCTTCTCTCCCACATATTGGGCACTGCGGATCATCCACAATATTCCGTTTGTGTAAATTTACACGTCACTACAAGAAAGTTGTTCATTAGGGGCGACTTATTAGGGGCGACTAAAAAGTCGCCCCTAATACTCAACTATTAGGGGCGACTTTCAAAGTCGCCCCTAATAGTTCAGTATTAGCGTCCACCAAATAGCGGACGCTAATAATGGGTCGAAAATTGGACTATTAGCGTCCACTTTATAGTGGACGCTAATAAGTCGACCCTAATACACGCGCGGGAATTATCCAAGGGGCGGGAAAAATTTAAGCGGCGAAAAAAAAACTTTTAGGGTCCATAATAGTCGACCCTAATAATTAACAAATAGCGTCCACTTAAGTGGACGCTATAAGCTGGGGAAAAAAAAAAAAAATCACATAAAAGCTCAATAGGGTCGACTTTTATCGTCGACCCTAATAGTTAGTTATTAGGGTCGACAAAAGTCGACCCTAAAGAGTAAGTAGTAAATGAAAAAAAAAAAAAAAAATTAAAATAGATAACTAATAGCGTCCACTCTAAGTGGACGCTGAAGATATCTCATTAGGGTCGACTTTAAAAGTCGACGCTAATGCTTATGTATTAGGGTCGACTTTTGTTGACCCTAAAGAGTCCTTAGTAAAATAAAAAAAAAATTAAAAATTAAAATAGATCACTAATAGCGTCCACTCTAAGTGGACGCTGAAGATATCTCATTAGGGTCGACTTTTGTCGACCCTAAAGAGTCCTTAGTAAAATAAAAAAAAATAAAAAAATTAAAATAGATCACTAATAGCGTCCACTCTAAGTGGACGCTGAAGATATCTCATTAGGGTCGACTTTAAAAGTCGACCCTAATGCTTATGTATTAGGGTCGACTTTTGTCGACCCTAAAGAGTCCTTAGTAAAATAAAAAAAAAATTAAAAATTAAAATAGATCACTAATAGCGTCCACTCTAAGTGGACGCTGAAGATATCTCATTAGGGTCGACTTTAAAAGTCGACCCTAATGCTTATGTATTAGGGTCGACTTTTGTCGACCCTAAAGAGTCCTTAGTAAAATAAAATAAAAAATAAAAAATTAAAATAGATCACTAATAGCGTCCACTCTAAGTGGACGCTGAAGATATCTCATTAGGGTCGACTTTAAAAGTCGACCCTAATGCTTATGTATTAGGGTCGACTTTTGTCGACCCTAAAGAGTCCTTAGTAAAATAAAAAAATAAATAAAAAATAAAAATAGATCACTAATAGCGTCCACTCTAAGTGGACGCTGAAGATATCTCATTAGGGTCGACTTTAAAAGTCGACCCTAATGCTTATGTATTAGGGTCGACTTTTGTCGACCCTAAAGAGTCGGTAGTAAATAAAAAATAAAAAATAAAATTAAAATAGATCACTAATAGCGTCCACTCCAAGTGGACGCTGCAGATACCTCATTAGGGTCAACTATAAGAGTCGACCCTAATGCTTATGTATTAGGGTCGACTTTTGTCGACTCTAAAGATTCCGTAGTAAAATAAAAAAAAAATAAAAAATTAAAATAGATCACTAATAGCGTCCACTCTAAGTGGACCCTGAAGATATCTCATTAGGGTCGACTTTAAAAGTCGACCCTAATGCTTATGTATTAGGGTCGACAAAAGTCGACCCTAAAGAGTCGGTAGTAAATAAAAAATAAAAAATAAAATTAAAATAGATCACTAATAGCGTCCACTCCAAGTGGACGCTGCAGATATCTCATTAGGGTCGACTTTTAAAGTCGACCCTAATGCTTATGTATTAGGGTCGACTTTTTGTCGACCCTAAAGAGTCGGTAGTAAATCAAAAAAAAAATAATCCATCTGTTATTGCGATCGATCGCACACAAGGTGCGATCGATCGCAGTAACAGAATGTTGAAATCCAATATTCGAGTACTGCGATCGATCGTAACCATGGTGCGACCGATCGCAATAACAGAAAGTTGGATTTCAACATTCTGTTACTGCGATCGATCGCACATTGTGTGCGATCGATCGCAGTAACAGAATGTTGGTATCAAACTTTCTGTTATTGCGATCGGTCGCACCCAAGGTGCGATCGATCGCAGAAACAGAAAGTTTGATTCCAACTTTCTGTTATTGCAATCGGTCGCACCCATGCAGAAAAGCTCAAATATATATATATATATATATATATATATATATATATATATATATATATATATATATATATATATATATATATATATATATATATATCACTGCATTATTTAAAATTTTTAAATAAAGTGACACAATATGCACCGTCGATTCCATCCTCCTAAAGAAATATTTTAAATTGTATATATTTGCCATTTGGTTAGTTGTTACATATGGACTAATTTGAAGAGTTAATTCTCATTTCATAATTCATATTAAATTTTACAGATCTAATAGTGTATATATATTATATGATGAATATATTGATACCTTATGGAAAGATTTTACACTGTTAACTATAACAAAATAAAATCTAAACCGTAAAATAATTCATCTCAGTTTTAAGTGAAAATATATTGATACCTTGCAATTCAAAAACCAACCACATGTGCAAATACGGGGTCATTCCCATAAGAAAACACAAAAGCAAGTCAAAAGAAACAAAACTAAAGACAAATAAAAAGATTAACTTAAAACATACTAAACAAAATAAAAGGGTAAACTATGGGGTGCCTCCCATGAGCGCTAAGTTTAATGTCTTCAGCCAGACAATAGTCCCTGCTTACTGTTGTCTAGAAGATGATGCTCCTGCAGATGGTGGTGGCAACCGGTTGACAATGGACTGCATCAATTCTTCTAAGGCGCCTAGGCGTTTGTCCATTGATTCGTTATTTTTCCGAGCCTCCTTTCTTTGGGCAGCCAACTCTCTCCGAAGGCCCGCTATTTCTTCACTAACTGAGCGGTTTCGTGCTTCACGAAAAATTCTCGGGGCCTCCTCCTCAGCTGCCTCTGAATCAACTATTGGTTCATCTTCGGCCATTGGCTCGGCCTCATACTCTTCCGCAGCAGCTGCTGGTGCTGGAGCTACCTGGGGCATGTGGGAGAGGCTCTTGTTCCATTGGCGAATGCCAAATATGGGAGTAGTAGTGACTGGTTCATCAGCTGCGGTACCCTTGACGCCTTTCTTCCGGAGGATGTAGGAGATTAAGTATGGGAAAGGCAACCCCCATGAATGTGTGGACCCCGCTCCTCCAACGTGCAGCCCATTCCAAAATTTGTAAATTTGCCTCCAAATTATGTCGGGAATGGAGTACCAAGCACCTTTATGGAAGGTGTAGAGTGCTTGAAGAAATTGATCCCGCCTCTGACTTTTGTGCCCCAAGGGAAACGCATTACGGTGTAATACGGAGTCCACAAACCAAAGCCGTTGAGGTAGCTTTGATCGGCTGGCGGCATTATGGTGGGCATCGGCATACATCCCTTCGCACATGTCGTCAATAATTTCCGCCACGTAGAAGCTGTCCGGTTGGTCAGCAAGTTGTGCGGCTTCTGGAGGTTGCTCATCATTGCATTGAAGGGCAGCAGCAATGTCGGCCCGTGTTATGTCAATAGCTTTGCCTTGCACTTTCGAAGAGAGGGCAGCTATGTTCCTGCAGTCATGATATAGGTGGACATAAAACTCGATCACCAATTTTCTGTAAGCAGTGGGGGTGACCGGCTTGAAAAGCTTCTTTAGCCCCCGTCGCTTGAACTCGGCGACCGCCCATTGAGTCCCCTCAAGATTTTCAAAGTCTTCGCGAATGGTGAAAGTGGTCTCAAATAGCAGCTCCCGTTCCTCAAAAGTGGGCGGGGGAGAAATGGCTCGGGTATCAGACCCTCGGGAGGACGAAGCTCGAGTTCTTGGCATGATGAGCTTGATTGGGGACTTTTGTCGAACACCTGGCGTGCACTAGAGATAGGCAAAATTGCAAAACAACACAACTTCGCTCAAAACCCCCTGCAAAAACATCCAAACCCAACCACAACAAAGCAATGTGGGTGGATGAACACCCACAATTGCAGAAATATGAGAAAAAAAAAATCTCGTGAAGGTGCTCGTGGTTGGGGTGTTGATGGGAATGGGGAATGGGGTGTAAAGTACTAGAGGTGGTGAAAAGTACCTGGTATGATTGCTGGAGAAGACAACCGTGTGGTGGTTGTGTGGTAGAAGTGATTGGCAATGGTGGACGAGTCAGTTGTGCCGGAGGTGCGTGGACCAAGCCTTGGAGAGGTGTACGGCGCAGTGGGGAGAAGAAAATTTTTGTGGGGGTGGGGGGAAAGTGACCTAAAATAGGTCACGTGGTGTGCTGTCCGAGTGCGATCGATCGCACACATAGTGCGATCGATCGCACTCGGCCAAGGATCCGCGTGTTGATTCTGTGATTGCGATCGATCGCACCCAATGTGCGATCGATCGCAATCACAGAATCACCATACATATATATATATATATATATTTTATGCAATTATTATTTTTTTTTAATTTTTATTGCATAATGTACAACAACTTCAATTATGATATGATCAAATGTGAGATCAAACTTGAAACAATTGAAATTGAATGTTTGATTAGACATCCAATTGGTCCAACCTAGTTCATTCGTAAGATCGATCGTGATAACATCAAATAATCGAACAAAATTCAAACAAATTAAATGTTCGATCGAACATTTAATTGAACTCTAAGCATTTTCTATTATATTAGTGCATTACTTAAATTGATCGGGATACAATCAATAAAACTTGACATGATTGAAGGTTCAATCAAACATTTGCTAAAATCAATTCCGATCGATACTATTACATATTAGTTCTATTGATCGCGATAGGATCAATCGTTCGATCAAACATCCGATCGATCATAATGAATTAGTTCGATTGATCGCGATATGATTAAATGATCGATCAAACATCCGGTCGATCCTAATGAATTAGTTCGATTGATCGCGATATGATTAAATGATCGATCAAACATCCGGTCGATCATAATGAATTAGTTCGATTGATCGCGATATGATTAAATGATCGATCAAACATCCGGTCGATCCTAATGAATTAGTTCGATTGATCGCGATATGATTAAATGATCGATCAAACATCCGGTCGATCCTAATGAATTAGTTCGATTGATCGCGATATGATTAAATGATCGATCAAACATCCGGTCGATCCTAATGAATTAGTTCGATTGATCGCGATATGATTAAATGATCGATCAAACATCCGGTCGATCCTAATGAATTAGTTCGATTGATCGCACGGATATCCTATTAGTGTTATAATTTATTTACTTCATTTTTGATCTATCAAACATCCGATCCGATCGATCCTAATAAACATACAAATTAGTGTCATATTTATTTACTTCATTTTTTATTCTTTTTCACTTCTCTCATTCTATAATTCTAGTGCAATTTTTTCTTTTCTTTTTGAATTTCCCTTTATTGACAAATCAGGGCATCTGTCTCCAACACTAATCTAATCTTCAACTGTCTACGTATCAGGCCATTTTTTTTTTTTTTAACAAAAATTTAAAAACAATAACAAAATATCTCAATATATAAAATACTAAAAACTACTTTTAATTTTATATTATATTACAACCAAAGCAAAAAAATAAAACACACACACACACATTTAAAAAAATATTAAAATTTAGAGCATCTCCAGTAGTATTTTTAAACTAGCTTTTTAGTTAAATTTAGCTATTTTGTTAACTTTTCTTGCTCCAATAGACACTGTAAAATAGAAGATTTTCCTATTACTGCTACAATGAACTTTCAAGAGCATCTTCAGCAGTAAGATGTATTCTACCTAGTCAAAGCACAATTCTATATTTTAGCTACTAATTTTTTAATACCAACTCCATATTCTTTATTTTATTAAATATTATTTTTTAATCTTTTTTTTTTTTTTTTTTTTTTTTTTTTTTATTCGGGATTGCTTTTGCATCATCTTGTAAATTGCAATAGAATTGATTTACGTAGGATATCCGTGTGTTATTTTTATTAAATGTTTTTTGGAAGAAATAATAAATAATTAATCATTGGTGTTTACCTAAATTACAAATTTCTTCATATCGTATTAAAGTAAAATTAAAGGTACAAAATTTGACTTCAGGGAATAAACTGTTTATTTTTTTAAAATATCTAAAGAACCGTACATTTGATTTTACTTTGTTAAAAGAATAGGGGTATTATAAAAATATAACAAAATAAGTAGACTTTTTGATACAATTTGATAGTTTGACAGGCTACTGTAGTTATTTATATTTTTCTCTTTTTTTTTTTTTGTAAATAAAATACCCCAAATATTTAGCTGCACAAAAAAGTTTACCAATAGCTTTTTTGTGAACTAAATTTTGCAGAACTAAAAGTGGTATCTGTCTAAATGTTCACTAAAAGTGGTATCTGTCTAAAAGTGGCGGGGGTTCTAAAATTTTGGAACTGTTTATTTTCACCAATCTAAAGACCTCCCGCCATTCCTCTCCCCACTCTCACGCTGTCTCTCACTCTCACTCTCACTCTCACGCTGTCTCTCAATCTCACTCTCTCACTCTCTCGAGCTCACTCTCACTCTCTCCCTCCCTCTCTCTCGAGCTCTCTCTCTCTCTCACTCACTCCACGCAAGTTTCTCTCTCTCCAGCAGCTGTTTCCGGCGCAGCTCTCTCACTGCCAGCTCTCACTCCAGTGAACTTAACTCTCTTGTAGCTCTCTCAGGTATGAGTTTCTCCTAAACCCTTGCAAACCTTAAATGCCTCTCAATCACTCAATAATATCCATGAATTGTGATTTGAAGAAATGGGTAAAGAAAAGGGGCAAGAATGGGTAAAGAAAGTTATCACAATTCTTATAAATTCAAACTCTAATAGCTCAAGAATGGGTTAATAATGAATTAGTTTCACAATATTTCTTTACCCATTCTCAAATGAATTAGTTTCACAATATTGCTTCATTTATCATGAAATTGCTTGTAAATGCAAACTCTAATAGCTCAAGAATGGGTAAATAATGAATTAGTTTCACAATATTGCTTCATTTCTCATGAAATTGCTTGTAAATTCAAACTCTAATAGAGGTTCTAGATGGTACGTTTGATTGTCTACTTGTTGCTTTTTACACCATCTTATATTTTTTTACACCATCTTATATTGCTTCATTTCTCATGAACCTCTATATACATTTAATTGGAAGATAGATAGTGGACTATTGGACTTATAGTGGTTGGTTAGTTGATTGTGATAATTTGCACAAATGTTGTGAGATCTTGGATGTTATTTCGTGCTTAAAATTTGAAATTATTGATATTCATTTATGTAAAAAATTATTGATTTTTTAATTGAAATTATACAATTTTCATTTCATTTAGGCTAACTTGGTAGTGTTCATCAACCAATAAATCCTTGGTAACAAAGAAACGAAAATTAAGGATCGATGGAAATGTCATATCAACTTGGTGGGATGAGAGTGTAGTTTTAGTATCTCTTAAGTAAATAATATTAATAAACTTTTACAACTCACAAAGATGAAGCAGAAACTTTAAAGCGGCCAACTTATATCAATGTTAGATGACCTTTCCAAGGTTGAGTGCTAACGTATTCCAATATTGGTTGTCTTTTCGAGGTTAGATTGGGTGATTGGAAGATTTTCAAAAGAGTACAATGTGAAAAATGAAAGCTAGACATAATGCATAATATGCATTACAACTTCTTCTTCTTCTTGTTTTCTTCCCTAATCAATACGATTAAAATTCAAAAATAATTTGTTTGGTTCATGAGAAATAAGATTGTCCCCACTATCTATCTTCCAATTAAATGTATATAGAGGTTCTAGATGAAGTCTTCCAATTAAATGTCCTACATGTCATGTTAGAATTGGCTCCCTTAAATGAAGCTAGCAACTTTAAGGTCCTCTAAATGTCTGGTATATAAGAGCATATGAACTGAAAAAAAAAAAGCAGGAAGGTCCTCTAAATGTCTGGTGTATAAGGTCCTCTGTTTGTGTCCACAGAAGCAGGAAGATGTTCTGCAAACGCCTATCTGCGATCGATCGCATCAGGCCTGCGATCGATCGCAGAGTACTCTGATTCTCAGTTTGAGCTTCTGATCCTGCGATCGATCCTGCGATCGATCGCAGAGTTCTCTGATTCTCAGTTTGAGCTTCTGATCCTGCGATCGATCCTGCGATCGATCGCAGAGTACTCTGATTCTCAGTTTGAGCTTCTGATCCTGCGATCGATCCTGCGATCGATCGCAGTTTGCTTTGTTCCTCACATTGGGTTTCTGGTACTGCGATCGATCCTGCGATCGATCGCAGTTTGCTCTGATTCCGATTAGTTAAGTTTAATGGATTAAAGTAAAGTTTAATGGATTAAAGTAAAGTTTAATGGATTAATGGATTAAAGTAAAGTAAAGTTTATTGGAACTTTGCTCATGTAATTGCTAATATTAGGCTTTAAAATTAGGGTTAAATACGAAAGTGGCCCATGTGTTTTTGAGTTTTTAAAAATGGTAAAATTAGTCCTTGTATTTTTTGACACTTTAAAATCAATCTTTCTATGTATTTTCGTTAGTGGGCCATTTGTCACGTGTCAAAAAAATCAATTGGTCAAATCACGTTGTGTTATGTGTACTATCTCCGCATAATCATTTCCCGACAATAATCAAATACTTCCAAATCAATTTTTCATCTTGTCCCTAGCTCCACATGGATGGGTTTCTTTCACACCTAACCCATCCTCGTTGCCCTAGCATTGCCATTCTTCCCATATTTAGTCAATTTAATCTTACAAATCAAATATTAGATTTGTGGACTTATGTTGACTCCACATAAATCAATGGTGGACTACATAAGTCTAATAGTTGATCTCTTGAGTGTGTAAGAGAATATAAGCCAAATATCAAAAACTTATTGACCGCTAACATTTCTCTAAAAAATGTAAAACTGTCATTGAGCTAAACTAGTAAATAAATTACAAATAGAAATTTGTTCTAAACTAGTAACCCACTTCTAGAATATTTTGTTAGGTAACATCGCATTGAGCTAGCATCATTTCGTATATATTTGTTCTAAACTAGTAACCCACTTCTGGAATTCTCTCATTACCCATGCTCCTTTTAAACTTTCCCCCCCTTAATATTTGAGAACAGACCTCCCATTTAATTCTATTAATTCAATTCTTAAGAATCTGATCTTCTAATTCCCTTGAGTACGTACATGTACGTAACGAATAACCTTTAATAGGGACATCAATATGGATAGGAGTTGGATGCGGGAAAGTACGCGATGTTCAGAGCGATTTCAAAAAGGTGTGGAAGAATTCATGGGAATGGCAGTTAAATCAGTTGATTCGCGTGATATGACAAAGTGTCCATGCCGTGATTGTGCAAATCGATATTATTCTCATATTAGCGAGGTGAAGGGTCACTTGTATATGAATGGATTTACTCCGACATACACTAGATGGATATTTCACGGGGAAGAAGATCATTTTAGGGAAAACACTTTTACAAACATGCACACACATACAAGTGAAATGATGGAGGAGGTTGATGCAGTTGAAGAATTGTTAGACGATGTATGTATGGGGACATTTGTTGATGCTAACATCGGAGAATCCTCTACTTCACAGGGCCCCACAACTGATAATCACGAACAAACAAGCTCCTTCTACCAATTTTGGGAAGATGGTTTACGAGAACTTTATCCAGGCTGCAAGAAATTTACACAAATTGCTTTTATACTGAAGATGCTTCATATAAAGGCGTTCTGCAACATGAGTAACAAGGCGTTTGATATGATGATTGACTTGATAAAGACGACCCTCCCAGATGGAGAGACATTGCCACGCTCGTATAGAGAAGCAATACAGTTTAGGCGACACTTGGGATTCGGTTACGATAAGATACACGCATGCAAGAATGGTTGTGTGCTTTTTTGGAAAGAACATGCAGACAAAGTGGTATGCCCAAAGTGCAACAATTCAAGATGGATTGATGGCAAAGGCAGAAAAAGTAATATTCCTCAAAAGGTCTTACGGTATTTCCCAATAAAATCGAGGTTACAAAGGTTGTTTATGACAAAAGAAATGGCCAAGGAAATGCGGTGGCACAAAGAAGGTCGAGAAGATGATGGCAATACTCTCAGACACCCCGCCGATTCTATTGTATGGAAAGAGTTTGATAAAAGACATGAGTGGTTTGCAAGTGATTCCCGCAACGTGCGGCTTGGCTTAGCAAGTGATGGTTTCAACCCATATGGTAATATGAGTACAACATATAGCATATGGGCAGTAATGTTAACGGTGTACAATCTCCCTCCGTGGATGTGTATGAAGAGTCCAAATTTGATGTTGCCCCTTATTATCCCAGGGCCTTCAGATCCTGGAAAGAATATTGATGTATATTTGCGGCCATTGGTTGATGACTTGAAAGATTTATGGAATGAAGGCATACGCGTGTACGATGCATCAAAGAAAGAGACATTTCAATTGCATGCGACATTACTATGGACTATAAATGATTTTCCTGCATATGGAAAATTATCTGGGTGGTCTACAATTGGAAAGCTTGCATGTCCAGTATGTAATAAGGATACATCGTTCAGGTATTTGAAGTATGGGCATAAGGTGTGCTTCATGTGTCATCGTCGGTGGCTTCCTCAAGAGCATCCATGGCGCAAAAGAGGAGATTTGTTCGATGGTACAGAGGAGCATAGATTGCAACCTGAAGAATTGTCTGAAAGTCAATTGTTGAAACAGCTAAGAGATGCTGAGGGTTTGCAATTTGGAAAAACAAGCGGGAGAAAGAGAAAGAACACAGATGTTGTGTTGAATTGGAAGAAGAGAAGTATTTTCTTTGAGTTGCCTTACTGGTCAAGCTTGAAACTACGTCATAATTTAGATGTAATGCATATTGAGAAGAACATATGTGAAAGTATCTTAGGTACGTTGATGAATATCGATGGGAAGACCAAGGACACAGTCAAGGCACGAAGAGATTTACAGTTGATGGGTATACGTAAAGAATTGCATGTGCAGCCAAATGGTGAAACTTATAGGATGCCACTTGCGAAGTACACCTTGACAAGAGATGAGAAGAAGAGTTTATGTGAGTGGTTGAAAGGTGTTAAATTTCCTGACGGGTATGCATCTAACATTGGTCGATGTGTGAACAAGCTTCCTGGTAAAATTTCGGGTATGAAAAGCCACGATTGTCATGTCTTCTTACAGCGCTTGCTTCCTGTTGCAATTCGAAATTTCTCTACGTCGGAAATACGAACAACATTGACCGAGTTCAGTACATTTTTTACGCAGTTATGTGCACGGACGTTGAAAGTTGATATCCTAAAACAAATGAAAGTCGACATTGTAATAATTTTATGCAAAATGGAAAAAATATTTCCGCCAGCTTTTTTTGATGTTATGATCCATCTAGCACTTCATTTACCTCGGGAGGCCGAGCTTGCTGGTCCCGTACAAAACCGTTGGATGTATCCGTTCGAAAGAGAACTTGGAAGATATAAGAAGTGGACGCGTAACAAAGCGCGTCCAGAGGGGTCTATTGTCGAGTGTTACTTAGCTGAGGAGAGCTTGACCTTCTGTTCCAGGTACCTTCGGGGGATTGAGACAAGATGGAACCGTGAACGGAGAAATGTTGACGTTGATGTTGTAGAAATGAGCCAGCGCTTGGATGTGTTCTCCCAACGAGTTCGGCCGTTAGGAGCAGCTAAATTAGTAACACTGGATGCTAATTATTTTGCCAGGGCACGATGGTATGTGCTTACCAATTGTAACGAAACGGCCTCATATTTGGAGTAAGTTTAGTAATGGCCTTTGTGTTTTACTTGTTACGACATGTTATAATTGTAGGGTTGATGATCATTTACCAATACGTTTATTTTTCATGCAGTGAACATTATAATATGATCAAAAGAGAAGGCGGCCGTGACATTGATAAAAAGCATGAAGCTAACTTTGAACGTTGGTTCCATAAACGTTTATACAATAGTGGGCGTACTGCAGCCAATGACTC
Organism: Corylus avellana; assembly: GCF_965113065.1. Taxonomy (NCBI): domain Eukaryota; kingdom Viridiplantae; phylum Streptophyta; class Magnoliopsida; order Fagales; family Betulaceae; genus Corylus; species Corylus avellana. The sequence goes on along the minus strand of NC_142490.1, from coordinate 26,111,210 downwards.
AAAACACTTATATGATCTTGCATGTGGGCCTGATCGTCATGTTAGATCGTATAGAGGTTGCATCGTGAATGGGGTTAGGTATCACACAAAAGAATGTGCAGAAACTCGTACTACTCAGAACAGTGGTGTTTCTGTTTCAGGTGAGGACGAAACCTCAATAACGGAGTATTATGGTGAGTTAAAAAATATTCTAGAGTTACGTTACCCTGGCCAAAATCTCGTGTACTTGTTTGAGTGCGATTGGTGGGACACTGGGAGTGCAACAGGAGTACGAATGAACCAAGGCTTCACGATTGTGAATACTTCTCGTAAATGGTGTGAATCCGACCCGTTCATCTTAGCATGTCAAGCTTCGCAAGTGTTTTACTTGGATGATCCCAAATTGGGTGGTAATTGGAAAGTGGTGCAGAAGTGGATCAATAGAGACATCTATGATATTCCAACAGTACAAAAGGGAGATAATACAGAAGATGACCAAAGACTCAGTGATGACGTATACCAGGAAGGTGAATGTGTTGGGGGTAATATGGTCTTTGTTGATGAAGCGAATGTTGAAGCCTCCACTCAATTACGTAGAGATGATGCGACAATAGCAATTGACGAATTATATATTCAACTTGATGCAAGCATGTTTGCCAACGATAACTTGCCGGACGAGGACCATTATACAAACTTTGATGACGAAGAGGAGTTATGTAGCGACAACGATATAGACTCTGAACACGAAGAGGACTCTGAACACGAACAATCATCTTCAAGTAACAGTGCTACAGATTCTGAATATAAATCTGATGATGAAATGTGTTGAACACATAAGCTCAAATTTGGTGTAAGTACAAAGTGTATTAGCATATTTAATGAAATTGATGCTCTCTCTCTCTCTCTCTCTATATATATATATATATATATATATTGTTGTGTTTTTTTTTTTTTTTTTTTTACTAGCATGATTATTGTATGTTTGTCAAAAATATTGAACATGCTACATGGTTATAAATTGACTAATATAATTTTGTGGTTTTTGACTTGTTAGCAGATTGATCATAACAATGACAACAACAGGACGCAAACGTGTTCCAGCAGCACGAGGCCGAGGCCGAGGCCAAGGTCAAGGTCGGGGCCTTATTGACGAGCATGAGAGTCCGACTCTCAATTCTGGGTTTGGTGATACAGATATCTCGCCCCCCCTCCTCCTCGAGTCAGTGGATGGGCATCCTTCGCATGAGTCTAATAATCCTATTCACTCAGTGGCAGGATTGGATTCACAGGGAGCCGCCCCTACTGCATCTTGTAAGTTCATAAATTTTATATTTATGAATTGTTATTTTTGTATTATTTTGGTTTGTTATAAACATTTGACAATATACTTTTCCAAAAATAACTTACTAGGTTACCATGTTTTGCGTAACAGCTACCACGTCTGTCAGAAGTGTAAGGGGTAAGGCCAAGTGTAAGAAGTTGAGTGACCACGTACTTAAGCATGGTCCTTTAGTGCTAAACATCCCAAATAGACACCGGGCACCTGTAGGCGAGAATGCATCATGGTTTGCAAGCAAGATTGGGGAGATTATTCGTAACATGTGCGAACTCCATCACAGTGAATGGAAAAAGGTCCCAGTTGAAGAAAAGAGCAAGTTGTTGTTTCATGTTCAGGTATGAATATCAATGTAATGTTTAATAATATGTTTCGTATGGAAAATTAATGTGACACATTTTTTACCATTGTTTTCTTATCTATTATGTATCAGTCAAACTTCGCACTGAATATGGAACGATACGAGCACATCAAAGCTGTTGAAAATAAATTGGGTCGTGCATATGCTAGGCTTCGTTCGAACTTGTATAGGGATCATTACAAGAAATATTTTGACGGCATTGATAAAGACGATGATGAGGGGATTGCCAAGGCTAAGGCTATTGGGAGGGAAAACGTGCCAGCAGGGTATGGTCCTCAACAGTGGAACCTAATATGTGACTCATTTGATGACGGTAAATGGAAGGTAAATATATATTATTATACTGATTAGAATATTCAAATTGATATAATTTGCATGCACTTGAAGACATTTTATGAATAATTGTGTTTTTTTTTTCTTTCCAAATTTCATAGAAAAAGTCTGAACGAAATACCCTAAACAGAAGCAAATTGGAAACAAATCACACAGCTGGGACTTGTTCATTTGTCAACGTCATTTACAAAAAGGTAAGTATCTCGTACCATAATTTAATGAAAGTAACGTTATTTAGTGTAAACTTTGATTATATGTATTATGTGTAGGAACAAGAAACAAAAGTGAAGCCTAATCCTGTTGAACTATATGAGGTTACCCATAGAAGAAAAAAGGATAAAGAGTTTGTGAACGACAAATGCAAAAGTCTATATGTAAGTAACTGTTTACGCTCCGATCATTAAGTTGATTAGTGAAGAACATGAATAGTAAACTTGCATGAAGTATATGTTAAACTAAAGCCAACTATGACTTGTGCAGCTTCAAATGCAAGAATTAACAACCAGTGAGGCCTTAGAGGAAGGCAATGTGGAGGGAACAAGTGTGGATGACCGAATGCAAGAAATAGTCACACAAGTACTAGGGGGCCGACGAACTGGGCACGTTAGAGGAATGGGATGCGGTCTTATTCCTACCCCTTTAAGAAATTCATCTCAAGCGTTCACCCACTTCGACAACCACAATGAGTGTAGGAAAAGACAAGAAGATACTCAAAGCGAGCTTCAACAGACTAGAATTGAACTTCATCAGTACAGAGAGAATTTGCAAGCCAACGTTGAGGAAACGAACAAATTAAAAGCCACTGTTGAGTTCTTAATGTCACGTATTGGAGGGTTAGTGAAACTCTACCTATGCATTAATTTTACAAAAACACACATACTAAGTAATCGTTAAAAAGCTTATTGATCATTATATGAAATTTTATTCTATTAGGTCTGGAGGGAGCTTGCTTGGAGGTGCATCAAGTGAAGCCAACAATTGAGGGAGCTTTGGAATAACTTTATTTAGGATGTACTCTTTGATAGCATCTATTTGTGATATATTTTTTGATACTATGTATTTGGATAGTTGTTGGTACTTTCTATTTGCTAATGTGTATTTGACTATTTGTTGATCGTGATCTATTTGGTAATGTATATCTGTTGGTACTTTTTATTTGGTTTATATTATATTAAGATATTCGCAAAATTTTTGGTTCAACAACTTTTGAGTTAGTAAATCTCCCTTGACATGGTTATCAAGGTTAAAGAACTTTGAGTAAACAATGCAAGGGAGTAATAATATCTTTCTAAATTTTATTTTTAAGTGTATGCAGGATGACAAGAGTACAAGAAAGTTAAACCGCCCAAGCAGGTTCTCGCTTTAATATATTTCATGAAGAAACACATTTTTAGTATCTCTTTCTCTATCATTTTGGGTTTCATTTTCATTGTCTTTGATATTATATATTGGTTCATTGTGGTAGATTACTCAAATTGCTTATGAGGATGAATTGGCAAGGAAGAGAATGCAGATAAGTACTTTATTTTGGGTTTTGGAATTTTGCTGCCCATGAATTGTAAAACATATATTTAAGAGTTTTCTCCCTTGGCAGGTTTGGTTAATGGGGCAGTTCTCACATATTTTTTATGATTTTGATGAGGTTAGTCATTTTGAGTTATGTTTCTTGTGGGCATTTAGATTAGTTTGATTATTTCATATATTAATTGATTCATCAAAGAATGTTGTTGTGTACTTAAACATAAATGCAATGTTTCTTATAGAGGTACTCTACGTGCATTTTATTTGCCCATGCATGGAGTTATATTTCTCCGGATAAGTTTTCCTGCTGAATTCTTTTAGTGTTGGTTTCTTCATAGTGAACTTTTTTTTTTGGCCTCAATCTTGTTAGGCGCACAATGCTTATCATGGTGTTGGCATTGTGAAATTGATGGGCCGTAGCAGTAGATATATAGCTATGCATGCATCCCTAGCTAGTGGACAAATTGACATATGTTTGATTCATGAGGTACTTATTACTAGCAATTAATTGGATAGTTATCTTTGTGAGCTGTTACTGATTCTACTGATATGCACATCTAAGGTATCTTTTAATTTGCACGGGCCTCATGGTGTTTTGAGTCATCTGAAATACCTGATTGAGACAAAGGGTTCGGCTGTTATTTGTGTCGCAGAGGGAGCACGGCAGGTGAGTTACGTAAGGAATTCATATTTTCGCTTTTGGGTTGAATACTATTAATTGATCAGGAGATTTAAATTGTGCAGTTCTTTTTTGGCTTCATGAAATACTGTGAAAAACTGCCTGTGTTCATTTCATTGCATTGCATAGATCTTATAACTTCTTCATTATATTTTTCCCCAAGATGAAGAGTAAAATTCAGTATGTTATTGTTTTTTGATGCAGAATTTTATTCAGAAAACTAATGCTAAAGATGCGTCTGGGAACATTGTATTTGGAGATTTCGGTGTCCACATTCAACAAGAGGTTGGTGGTTGTATTTTGACTAATTTCATGTGGTCTTCATCTCTCCATGACTCTTGAGACAAGTTAAGTGGGTTGATAAATAATGAGCTGACTAAAAGTCTAATTTTTAACATCATTGATATGTGTTGCATGGATAAGAATGGACTGCACTTTGGCGTTTTAGTTGTCATTTGTCAGAGTTACAAATATGATATATTTTTAAGCCATCAAGATCTTACTCTATTAGTGACTCTTTTTGCTAAGACTAGTCAGTTGCTTTTTTGATGTTATTTGTGTGAATTGAGAATCACTTGAACTGGACATCATTAGAAAACATACTGATGCTGCGATCAATCGCACTTGGGAGTGCGATCGATCCCAAAATTTCGAAAACCTACTGATGCTACGATCGATCGCACTTGGAGTGCGATCGATCGCAATTTTCCGAAAACCTACTGATGCTGCGATCGATCGTACTCCAAGTGCGATCGATCGCAACATCAGTAGGTTTTCGGAAATTTGCGATCGATCTCACTCCAAGTGCGATCGATCTCCAAATTTTGAAAACCTACTGATGATGCGATCGATCGCACACAAGTGTGCGATCGATCGCAGTTTTTTTTTTTTTTTTTTTTTTAAGGACCATTAGGGTCGACAATTGTCGACCCTAATTGTCAACTTATCAGCGTCCAGTTCAAAGTGGACGCTGATAGTCAATTTTTTTTTAAATATTTTTGGACCATTAGCGTCCACAACTGTGGACGCTAATGGTCAACTATTAGCGTCGACTAATTCTTTTGTGTACATTATCTTTAGAGTCAAACACATGTATCTTTTAGGGTCGATAAAGTGGACGCTAAAAGTCATCATTAGGGTCGACTCTAAGTGGACGCTGATAGTTAGTTTTTTTTTTTAATTTTTTAGGACCATTAGCGTCCACAAAAGTGGACGCTAATGGTTTAACTATCAGCGTCCACTTTTATTTGGACGCTAATAGTTATTATTATTATTTTTTAAAAGGGCTATTAGGGTCCATAAAGTCGACGCTAATGGTTAACTAACAGTGGACGCTATTGCTTGACTATTAGGGTCGACTTTCGCTTCCGTTTACATCATCTTTAGGGTCCAAACATTGCGACTTTTAGGGGCGATAAAGTGGACGCTAAAAGTGATCATTAGGGTCGACTTTTAAGTGGACCCTGATAATCAGACATGTGATCATTAGGGTCGGACTATTAGGGTCGACACTTTTAGGGTCGAAAAGTGGACGCTGTTGCCAACAGCGTCCACTTTAGGATCTTTAGGGGCGACTTAAAGTCGCTCCTAAAGACCTAATTTCTTGTAGTGCGTGTGGGTACACGTTTTCAATATTGTAGGAATATTAATACATATATGTGTTATCTTAGTCTTAAGTATATAGTATTTTTTTAAAAAATAAGTGATCATATAATTTTTTTTCTCTTATTATTTTCAATATATTTTCTTGACATGTCATAATTTCACACGTTAAAATTTAATTAATTAATAATATTAATTATTTGTTTTAAAAAATATTAGATAACAAAATTTAATTGGTACCTATATTAGGTAAAGAAATTTAATTGGTATATGTATAATATATATGTATAATTGGTATGTGGTTATTAATTAATATTAGGTAACAAAATATATATGGCTATTAATTAATAATAAAAATTATGCAATGCTTTTACTATATATGGTTATTATATATATGTGCTTTATATTCTTTAATTTATGGTTATTAATTAATAGTAGTAACAAAATATATATGGTTATTAATTAATAATAAAAATTATGCAATGCTTTCACTATATATGGTTATTATATATATATGTGCTTTATATTCTTTAATTTATGGCTATTAATTAATAGTAGGTAACAAAATATATGACGGAGTTACAACTCCCTCCTTCCCGCCCCCTTTCTCTTCTCCCCTCCCTTTTTTCGCATCCACCGTAGATCGATTAGGGCGCGTGTGTCAATGGTCCTTAGGGGGAGCGTGGAACACGTGAGGGTGTATTTGGGTTTTGTTATTGTATTTTCGTCATTTTTAAATAAGAATGTGTTATCTCTAGATCTACTTTTAATAGCGATCTGTAGGATGAAGTTTTATTTGTTTTCTTAGGTTTTGTTTTCACGAACCCTTAAGAATGACAGAATTGGTTTCTGGTCGGTCTTTTGTTTTTTTATGGTTCATTTTCTGGAAGCAAACCATAGATCGATGACGGAGGAGATATCGAGCATAAATAAGAATTGTCACTATGGTAAAGGTAGGGAATGCGATTGCGATTGATAAAGCACTAGTAGCGGAGATAAAGTTAAGAATCAAGGACCTAGCAGCGGATCGAAATTTGTTGTAGATCTGAAACTGATTAAGATGGTGACTTTTTATACATATTGTTTTATAATAGCCCGATAGGCTATTGTATATGTCACAGATAATATTTGAGTTGTGAAAATTTCAAATTATATCTTTGGCATTGTAGGAAGCATTTTGCCCCATTTGATTGTTATATTAATAAAGAGATAATTTGTCAAAAAAAAAGGGTAACAAAATATATATGGTTATTAATTAAAGTGATATAGTATTAATACATATCACGTTTTCAATATTGTAGGAATATTAATCCATATGTGTTATCTTAGTCTTAAGTATATTGTATTTTTTAAAAAATAAGTGATCATATAATTTTTTTCTTTTATTATTTTCAATATATTTTCTTGACATGTCAAATGTAACCCGTCAATAATTTCTTGACGTGTCACATTTTGACACGTCAATAATTATTGACGTGGCATTTTGGCACGTCAATAATTATTAACGTGTCATTATTTCACACGTAAAAAATTAATTAATTAATAATATTAATTATTTGTTTTAAAAAAAATTAGATAACAAAATTTAATTGGTAACTATATTAGGTAAAAAAATTTAATTGGTATATGCGTAATATATATATGTATAATTGGTATGTGGTTATTAATTAATATTAGATAACAAAATATATATGGCTATTAATTAATAATAAAAATTATGCAATGCTTTCACTATATATGATTATTATATATATGTGCTTTATATTCTTTAATTTATGGTTATTAATTAATACTAGGTAACAAAATATATATGGTTATTAATTAATAATAAAAATTATGCAATGCTTTCACTATATATATATATATATATATATATGTGTGTGTGTGTGTGCGCGCGCCTTAATTTGTATTATTTAATTTATTTGGAAATAATTAATATTAGGTAACAAAATTTTCTTGATATGTCAAATTTGACACGTCAATAATTTTTTGAAGTGTCAAATGTTGGCATGTCACTAAAAAAAAAATGGAGATGTCTCTCTTAATTCAACTTTTTCCCTCCCTATTATTTATCCTTTTCCTCTTTTATTTCCCCCACACTCTCTCTCTCCTCTCTCAATCTCCCTCTTCTCTCTCTGCACCGCTAGCTCTCAGATGGGACAAGAGAAAAGCAGAAGCAGCAGATGGGAAGAAGAAAAAGAAAAGGAGAAGAGAAAAAGAAGAAGCCGCACAAGAAAAGCAGAAGAAAAAGAAAAGGAGAAGAGAAGAAGAAGAGAAGCAGAAGAAGAAGAAAAAAAAAAAAAGATGAGAGAAGAAGAAGATTAGAGAATATAAGAAGATTTTTTGGGTTTTTGAAGAGTTTTTGGGTTTTTGATTTTTCAGGTTGATTTTTTGATTTTTTTGGGTTTGGGTTTTTAAAAATAGAGGAAAGAAGAGAGAAAGCGAGAAAAGGAGAGAATGGCATCCATGGAGAAATGAAGGAAGGGAGTTGAGAGAGAGGGAGAGCTGGATAAATGAAATTGGTGAAAAAAATTAATATATATATATTAATTGAAAAATAATTTAAATTAATAGATTTTTTAATTGAACAAAAAGAAAAAAATTTTAAAAAAGAAAAATTATTTTTTTAATAATTTTTTAAAATTTAATTTTTTGACGTGTCAGAAAATGACACGTCATGAAATTTTTTTGAAAAATTATTATTATTTTAAATAATTTTTTAAAATTTATTGACGTGTTAATTTTAATATGTCAGAAAAATTAACACATCAGAAAATTTTCTGACGTATCAATTTCTGACATGTCATGAAATTTTTTTGACGTGTCACTTTTTGATACGTCAAAAATTATTGACATGTTAAAAGTGACACGTCAGAAAATTTCCATTTCTGACACCCAAAATTTGAATGCTCGACACACGTCAAAAATACCACGTCAATAAAATTTTCTGACGTGTCAGACCACGTAACACGTCAAAAATTGCATGTCAGGAAAAAAATACAATTTTTGTAGTGTAATGACACATCTTCAGTGTCCACTTTTAAAGTGGACGCTATTGATATATCATTAGCGTCCACTATGTGTGGATGCTGTAAATGTTGTAGTTTTATTTGTTTTTTATTTATTTTGTTTTTCTACTAGACCATTAGAGTCCACTAAATTGGACCCTAAAGACTTGTCTTTAGCGTCCACTATGTGTGGACGCTGTTGGGCTTTTAGTTTAAATTGTTTTTTATTTTTTTATTTTTGTACAAGCGCTTTAGCGTCCACTTTAGTGGACACTAATGCTCCATTATTAATGTCTACTGTCATAATGGACGCTAATAATATATCATCAGCGTCGACTTTTAGTGGATGCTGTTGAGCTTTTAGTTTAATTTGTTTTTTATTTTTTGTATTTTTGTGCAAGAGCTTTAGCATCCACCTTGTGGATGGTAATGATCCATCATCAGCGTCCACTTTCAAAGTGGACGCTATTGAGGACTATTAATTTATTTTTATTTTTATTGTTATATAGGACTATTAGCGTCCACTTTTAGTGGACGCTGATACTAAACTATGAGCGTTGACACATGTCAACGTTAATAGTTATTTTGTCGCCGCTAATAGTTTTCCCGCCTATGGTATAATTTCCACTGGTATATTAGCGTCGACGTAATAACGTCCACTATAAAGCTGACGCTAATATTTATCTTTTGGGTCGACTATTAGCGTCCACTGCAAGGTGGACACTAATACTCACATATTAGCATCGACTTTTGAGAGTCGACGCTAATATGTGAGCATTAGCATCGACTGCGTAGTCGCGCCTAATAAGTCGCTTCTGATGAGTAGATTTCTTGTAGTGACGAGAGGAGCGACCATTAGGGGATAGGCTAGCACTAGTGCACTTCATTGATATTTGACGTGTATGTACATTGTAACTTAATGTTGAATTTGGATTGGTAATATTACTGCTCTCTTTTGATGAAGATGAAGATTTTGCTTGACGTACCTTCATCAATTGATCAAATCTGGAGTTCATGGCTGTGAATAAGTCCCGCATATCACGCATCGATGAACTCAAATTTGCCTTTAAACGATCAAGCCTTTGATCGACATAGGAAGATGGTGGTGAAGCCATTGCTGTCTCTGATACCAAGTTGTTATGAACATAGGGATAAATTAGGTTTTAAGGGAACCTAAATTTTAGATTTTAAAGGAACCTACACCTTTTAAACACAATATTTGTGATTCATCTTTTCATACCTTTATTCATAGCATAACCCTTTTAAGTATAGGATTCATTACATATTACATAAGAGAGCTAGAGCTATGTCAACAGCTCTTATTGGAATATAAACTAGGACTAAGTTATCAAGACTCTTATATGAAAATAAAGACTAATCTAAATAAAATAAAACACCGAGAGAGATAGGCAAATATTTTATTCTCCAAATCAAAGGAATCGTAAAATTCATTCCCCCTTGAAAACGTCGTTGTTCTCAAGGACGAAATCTGAAAAGCGAAAAATAAAATCAGCCATTGTCGAATAACATTTCTTCTTCCACACGTTCCTCATCAATTACTTTTGAACTCTTCTTTTGCTTCTGGATTGGGTTATGTAGCTTGAACATGCTTCCTTGTATCTTTTGGTATAATGCTACCTTGAAATTCCATTGATGGTGTTGATGTTTGATCCCCTGGTTGTGAGAACCTTCTCTACGTGGATGTGCTTTATCTCTGCGGTTCCTAAACGAGTTGCGCCGTGGCGAATGATTATTAACACTATGGATTTTTTACCCAATTTTGCTCCTTTCTATATGTTCCTTCAGTGAAGGATTGTTTAGAGCCATCTCAATCACCAAGCCTATTGGCTCTTGCTACTTACGAGAGGAGCCACCATTAGAGGATGGGCTTGCACTAGTGCACTTCATTGATGTTTGACGTGTAGATACATTGTGACTTACTATAGAATTTGGATTGGCAATATTATTGCTCTGTTTCGGTGAAGATGAAGATTTTATTTGACGTACCTTCATCAGTTGATCAAATTTGGAGTTCATGGTTGCGAATAAGTCCCGCATATCAAGCATCGCTTGACTCAAATTTGCCTCCAAACAATCAAGCCTTTGATCGACATTGGAAGATGGTGGGCACTCCGCCAACATATACTAGACACCTGTCTTGTCTATTGTATCCAGAGCCGTCTCGTGTCAGGCCACTGGCTCCATACACGTGACACGTCACAGCTCGCAGCTATGACCTAAGCATCTCGCGAGTCTCGACTTGCAGATTGAGAAAATGTGAGCCCCTCCACTACTCGAATCAGCTATTATAAATAGCCGGAACGATGCAACATGTAAGGGATCTGAAATTTTACAATTTAAGAATCAAAGTTTTCTCCCTCCGGCCCGCTGCGGCAAGCTCTTGTGTCTAATTTGCTGTCTGTTTTGCAGGTCGAGTCCCTCGCCTACCTAGAGCTGTTCTAGTACCGTATCCACCTGGAATTGTTCCAACAATACTGTTTGTCATAACTTCATGGAAGGATAGGAAAAGGCCCCCAAACTAGAAAGTTTGCTTGCAAGGTTCTTCGGTTCATAAGAAACCCTTTCTCTGTTCCAACTAGCATATGCCTCCACCAGCTTTGCTGGGGGTCTGCGATTGGGAGTGCGTTTGGGAGTGCGTTTTTTTAAAAATAATCTGCGATTTTAAACAAAATCGCAACTTTAGGGTGTTTGGAATTGCGATTTTAAAAACTCAAATTTTAAAATCGCAAAAAAATCTGCGATTTCCTTAAGCTGATTAGATGTTGCTTATTTGAAAAAGTGCGAATTTAAAACAAAATAACGATTTCTATTAAAAAGATATTTGACGCAATAGTTACCTTTTTTAGAACGGGAATGAAAAAAATACCAAGAATACTCACCTAAAATATATTAAAACCCTTTTTTTTTTCTTCATTCTCTCTGTTTTGTTCATCCTTATTGGTAATTTGGTCATGAAACCGCAATTATATGCTAATGTTATCCAAACACTCAATTGATAAAAAAAATACTTTTTAGTATGTTTTACCAAATGCCTGTGTGATTTTAAAAAGTAGCGATTTTAAAAATGCAATTTTCAAAAACGCAATTTTTAAAATCGCACTTATTGAAATCGCACTCTCAAACGGGTAAGGGTCCATTTGGGATTGCGATTTCAATAAGTGGGATTTTAAAAATAACGTTTTTAAAAATAGCATTTTTGAAATTGCTACTTTTTAAAATCGTAAAGACGTTTGGTAAAACATGTTAAAAAGTACTTTTTTATTAAATATTTGTTATGCGAATTCATGATTTTGGTTTAAATTCGCACTTTTTCAAATAATCACTCCATAACTTGCTTATTAAAATCGCAGATTTTTTTTCCTATTTTAAATTAAGTGCTTTTTAAATCGCAATGTCAAACGCCTTACATTTTGCAATATATTTTAAAAACGCAGATTATTTGCACAAGGTCCTTTAGAACTTTCGTTGTTTTTAGGATGGAGTTGAGAAATTGGAGTAATGAAAACTGCAAAGGCATTTGTTATGTTTTCAAATAAGATTGTCCATCTGTATATAATAGATAAGTAAATTCACCATTGAATATGCTAGACCACATATAGGTCTCACAGATTCAATGGTAAATTTATAAAAAAGATGGACAAGAGATATGCAAGAGATGGATATGTAACACTTCTCTTCAACTAAAATAATTGTAACCATCCAGATTTTCGGGATCTTAAAATTTGATTATAATATTTTATAGACAAATAATAATTTCTTAGGTATTTAAAGAAATATGTGAATATTTATGGAGATAAATATTAATTGGTGGAAATGCTAATTCATAAGCTCTGATTTTTTTTTTTTTTTTTTTTTTTTTTTTTTTTTTTAAGGAACTATAGCTGTACAAATCAAGACGACATCCTTAGATGGAGGGGAACAAAAAATGGTGTTTTTTCGGTCAAGAGTGCTTATCATTTGCAAAAGGAGAGGGAATTTGCAACTATGGCCGGAACCTCATCACCAGGGGGGGTTGATAAAATCTGGAAGAGGATTTGGAGTTTGCCGGTTCCTAATGTGGAAAAGAATTTTTTATGGCGTGCGTGTAATGACATTCTTCCCACCCGTGAGAATTTATGTAGGAGACAGATTCTTACGGATCCCTCATGCCCTTTGTGTGGTTTAGAAGTGGAGTCTGGATTCCACATCCTATGGCAGTGTCCGTCGGCTATGGATGTGTGGAGTATGGGCAACATTATTTTCCAGAAAAGCATCTTCACTGGTCCGGGGTTCATGCAGGTTGTGGAGGGTCTCTTTAACAAATGTAATCAAGAGGAGATGGTGCAGTTTGTGGGCTTGGCGCGGCGAATTTGGTTACGGAGGAATGATGTCATTCATGGCGGGTTTTTCTCACATCCAAATATCTTTCTGCAGAATACCGCAAAAGCTGTTCGAGAATTTTCTTTGGCTCAGACAAGGGGGGAGCAGTGTCCATCTCCGTGTGAGGTTCCATTTGTTCAAGTCTGGAAAGCTCCGGCGCCGGACTGGTGCAAGGGGAATTGGGATGCTGCGGTGGAGCAGGATTCTGGTAGGATGGGTTTGGGAGTGGTGGTGCGTGATTCCCGAGGAAATTTGATGGCGGTGCGGTGTGCAGCACGAACGAGGAACCTTGCCCCGGCAGGTGCTGAAGCTTTGGCTTTGTTACTTGCCATCCAGTTGTGCCGCGAGTTGGGTTGCCCCAACGTCCATTTGGAAGGTGATGCCAAAGGGGTTATTGATGTGGTAAATTCCATGGAAGCTGATAGGAGTTGGATGGGGCACATGATTGACGACATAAAAATGGAGTTGCAGGTGTTCGGTCACTGGCAGCTTACTTTGGTGAAACGTGAAGGCAACAAAGTGGCTCACAATCTAGCTAAGTATGCTCTGATGAATTGTATTTCTGAAACTTGGCATGGTATGCCTCCTACTTGTATTCATGAACCATTATTACTAGAGCAATCTGCTCTAGTTTTGTGATTTTCTAATGAGAAGTAACTATCTTTGCTCAAAAAAAAAAAAAAAAAAAAATAGCATAATTAAAGATATTGGCCATCAACTATTTATGATAGTGAGGACAAATTTTTTCTTAGCAGTCTTGTGTATAAATATTAAGGGAAATGCTACGTCACTTCTCCTGGCGTTCTCCTAATCTTTTTTTTTTTTTTTTTTTGAGTAAAATTCAGTGCAGTTTTATTGAATCAAAATCAGAGAACACAGAACATTGCATTTTGCCTCAAGAATATTCCGAATACAATCTGGAGGATCATTACACCAAACCATATCCATCTGTTCTTTTACCGCCTTGTTAGCTAAAACATGAGCAACCCGATTGACTTGACATGGAGCAAAGCCCAGCTCCCAGCAAAGAAATACTGCTAAAGCAAGCTGAATATCAGCCTCTAGGTGACCTCGGCAACTGTCATCAAGTTCCGTAGAGTTTACTGCGTCCACCAGCATTTTTGCATCGCTCTCCAATACCAGTTTCTGAATCCCCGCTTCTTTGCACAGGTTGATAGCCATCAACGCAACCCAAGCTTCCGCCGATGTAGGATCCACATAACCTTGACATGATAGACTCTTTGCTGCACACATATTCCCCCTGATGGTCAAGTATAACTGCCCCTAGTCCCAACCTCCCATTTTTCCTATCAACCCTTGTGTCCTAGTTCACCTTATACCAGCCTTGGGAAGGTGCCTTCCATATTGGGGCCGTAACAGTGTTGGATGGGAGTCTCTCACTATTCAGTACTGGCTCGATACTGAGGAAAACCTCCACTCCCCGTAAAGCTTGCTGCAAAACAAACTTAGGGTGTAGAAAGGACCCTCCGTGGATTACCTCATTCCGTCTATGCCAAATCCATCTGGCTATTCCCACAAATTGTTGAAAGGCCAAGGTGGAGCACTTCTAATACATATCTTCCACGACCTGGCAGAATGATGGGCCAGTGGAGGAGCTCTTCTGAAAAATAGCATTCCCAACGCTCCAAACGTCCCTTGCCAAAGGGCATTGCCACAAAATGTGCAATGTAGTTTCAACCTCAAGTTCACAGATCGGGCACCTGGATTCATAAATAATTTTACGGCAACAAAGGTTATCTCGAGTAGGTAGAATATCGTGACATGCACGCCACGAGAAATTCTTCTTCACGTTCGGAGTATTAAGTTTCCACAAATTATGTCAGATGTCACTTGTTCTAGAACGAGATGAACCTTCTGCCTTAGCAGCCAGCTGATGTTCTTTTTGGAGATGATAAGCACTCTTCACCGAAAACACCCCTGCAACCGTTCCTCTCCAAATAAGTTTATCCTCCTAGTTGAGTGGCTAATGGGAAGTGTCAGGATAGCATCAATCTCCTCTTTTGAAAAAAATATGTTGCAGTAGTGGCTGATTCCACCATCTCATCTCCGCATCTATGAGTTGGTTAACAGTAGCAGCTGGGTCAAGCACCTTTGGAGGTGATTGCACTTTGAAAGTAGAGGGGTTGGGATCCATCGGTCGTCCCAAATTTGCACAGATCTCCCATTTCCAATCCTTCAAATCAAGCCTTCATGGATTAGATCACTAGCACTTTGGATACTCTTCCAATCAAATGAAGGTGTACGCCCTAGCGGAGCCTCAAGCACCGAACTCTCGGGATGATACTTCGCTTTTATAATCCTTGCTATTAGGCTATCGGGTGTTTTCCACATTCTCCAAATTTGCTTCGACAAAAGACCTTTATTAAAGCAAGAAAATTCACGAAAACCTATCCCTCCACACGCCTGCGAGAGGCCCAATTTATCTTAATTTATCCAATGTACTCGATGCTTCTTCTCCTTATGGCCCCAAAAAGACTTCTTCATCAAAGAATTGATCACCGCCTTCAACAAGATTTCCTTCCCTGCTTGTGACAAGAACTTGAGCTTCAAATCTTGGAGGCGTTTCCAAACTCTATCCCTAATACTCTTAAAAGCTGTTGTTCTTGAACGTCCCACAAGTGCTAGCAATCCCAAATAAGTATCATAGCGTTGTGTAGAGTACATCCCTGCTACTCCCTGAATTAAATATTTTATGTCATTGGAGGTGTTTCTACTGAAGAAGATGCTAGTTTTATTGGTATTCATTTTTTGTCCGGACACTACTATGGCCCTGCAAAAGAGTAGGTTGTCGTCTACGAAGAAAAGATGGCTTAACTCCGGGCCCTGCTTTGAAGTGGGCACTCTAGTTAGTAACCCCTCCCTACGTGCCTGTTACAACATAGAACTCAATGCCTTTGCACGTATAAGGAAAAGGTAAGGTGAAATGGGGTCTCCTTGGCGAAGACCCCTCGAAGGGGTAATCAGCCCATAAGGAGAACCATTTACAATAATAGAATACCAAACCAATTTAACACACATTACGGTGAGAGAAATTCACCGTTCATCAAACCCCAACCTTCGCATAACTGCCTCCAAAAACCTTCACTCTACGCGATCATAGGCCTTGCTCATATCGAGCTTTATGGCCATGTATCCCTTCCTCCCCCACATACCGGTATGCATCATGTGTAGTATTTCATAAGCCGCAAGGACATTATCTGTGATAAGCCATCCCAGAAGAAAAGCACTTTCGGATTGATCAATAATAAGAGGTAGAATCCGTTTGAGTTTATTGGCTATGACCTTGGAGATAAGCTTATATAAAACATTACATAAACTTATGGGTCTAAAGTCCATTACACTCAGTCATATTCAAATCAAGAGGCATTTCCCCTGAGTTAATAATATCCAGAATAACACTACATACCTCATCTCCCATGATGGACCAATTTTTCTGAAAAAAAGCATGCATTGAGTCCATCCAGACCCGGTGCTTCGAGGGGTGCCATTTGGAAAAGAGCAGTTGTAATTTCATCTGCTGTGAATGGCTTTGTAAGCTCAAGATTCATCCCAGCTGAAACTCGGCAACCTAGGGGCTGGATACATGGACTAAGCTCACCATTCGGTCCACTTGAAAATAAATTGGATAAATATTTCACAAAGGCCTCTCCTACGTCATCAGGTGAAATCCATTCCAGCCCACTTTCATCCTTAATAAACTCTACATGGTTTATCCTGCGTTTTGCATTAACACAAGCATGATAATACTTGGAATTGCGATCCCCATACTTAAGCCATTCCTCCTTCGGCCTTTGTTTTCACCACATCTCCTCCTTATCCAAAAGACCCTGTAATTTCAACTGAGTCTTTTTAACTTCTGTTTCAGCCCATTGATCCTCCCTCGCCTGCAGCTCTACCAGCTGTTTTTGCATTTTTGGAGATTTCTGCTTTTGTGCCATCCTGTGTTTTCTTCTTCCATTGGGTCAACTTCTTCCATTGTGCCATCCTGTATTTTCTTCTTCCATTGTTCTCCTAATCTTAGATGCATATTATTTTCTAAAAAACGGGTGAGAGAAATAGGAAACACTTTAATTATTTACTTATTATAATTGGAGGCGTTAATTAAGAGTGTTAAACCACAATTAAATCTTTATTCAGTTTTTTAGGAAATAAATCTTTATTATCCATTATTATTTGAAGGCCTTATTAAATTGGGAGTCTTAGAAAACAAGTAATGATTTAAGGACAACTAGACTCTCTCATCTTTTTCAGAGAGAGCTAATGCTAGTTGGGTATTTTGGTTTGACACAGCTTCACACCCAAAAAGAAGTAAGCTACGTCTGGGTTAAACATGGAGATGGAAGTCTACTTTTGTTTCTTAGATGTAACGTGGTTTTTAAAATCATTAATAGATCAAAATTCAAACAATGATAATTTCAAATTCAATAGCAATTTTAAAAGCCACATCAAATTTGAGAGGAGTTTATGAGGACTCTAGTCATCCTTAATTATATCATTACTCCTTAGACAACTACTTAATTTGGGATTAGAATTTTGGGATTAGAATTCTCTATAATTTCAAGAAAATTTTTGATTCTCAAATTACAAAACGGGAAAACCTTACTTACCTCATGAATTGTCACCCCTTTTGAAATGTCCCCCTTAAAATTCAAAACCACTAAATTTAGTGTATCGAACCTTTAATTTTTTTCAATGTCCCCCTCTGTTAAGATTTTTCTTTAAATCCCAACAAAATTTCCTAAAAGACATAAATTTCCTCCAAACCGGTTTAGAGGAAATATCCTTCAACCCATATAAAATGGAACCAAGTATCTAAGCATTTAACTTGCACATTAAATATTAAAGGTTATTAATAGCAGTTTATTAACTAAGGTTAACTTTTTTTTTTTTTTTTTTGGTTAAACATTAGACGAACGTTTTCTTTTTTCACCAAGGTTAGAACTAACATTAAAAAGTGAAGACCTGACGTTGGATTAGATAAGAAACCAAAAAAAAAAAAAAAGGGTTAGAACTAACATTGGCTTAGAAAAAAAAAAAAAAAAATCACATCTAAACATCCATTAAAAATAAAAGTGATGAAATTTTTTTTTTTTTTTAAAAAAAATCGAAGTCTTAAAAAAAATACAACAAAATTAGATAACTCTCTCTTAATGGGATAAATGAATAGTGAAAAAAAAAAAAAATTACAACAACATTAGATAACTCATTGTTAAGAGTAATTCTAGGTACCATCTTTTTATCTTCCTAAAGCTGATGTGGCTTTCAAAATCACCATTTGATCAAAATTCAAGTATGATTCATCTAAAATTTAATGGTGATTTTAAAAGCCACATTAGCTTTAGGATGATTTTTGGAGGATAAAAAAATGGTACCTAGCATTACTACACTGTTAATGGGATAAATAAATAGTTTAAATAAAAATACAACAACGTTAGATAACTCGCTGTTAATGGGATAAATGAATAGTTTAAATAAAAAATTCAAAATGTTAGATAACTCTCTGTGAATGGGATAACTGAATAGAGATTAAAATTAATCAAATTATTATCCAAAACACGAAGATTAATTGTTAAAATATAAAGAAGAGTACCTTAATATGATAGCTGTTTTTATGTATATGCTAAAAAATTCTGATCACATATGCCTTCTTCTCCTAAAACAATAGTCTTTCAGCCACATATGCAGAGAACTTGAGAAACAGAGAGAAAAATGTATGCTTCTGATATGACTCATCAACTTCACTTTGTTTAGGTTTACTAAAATTTTCTAACCTTGTTTAGAGGTGATTTTTTTATTTTTTATTTTTTCTTCTTTTAAACGTTACTTCTAACCCCCCACCCCCCTTTTTTAATTTTTTTTTTTATTTAATCCACGTCAGGTCTTCACTTTTTAACATTAGTTCTAACCTTAGTGAAAAAAACAAAAGGTTAGTCTAACGTTTAACCAAAAAAAAAAAGGTTAACCTTAGTAAATTGCTATTAATGACATTTTATATTTAATGTGCATATTAAATGCTTAGACACTTGGCATAATTTTATATGGGTTGAAGGATATTTCCTCCAAATCGGTTTGGAGGAAATTTCTGTCATTTTGACGCCAGGCAGAACTAGAATTGTTCTGATAGCGTATAAAAGCAGCAGAAACTAAGATTTGAAGATAGAAAAGGGAATTCAGGAATAGAGAAAATAACAAATAGGGAAGAGAAAATCCCTAAGTGCCCCAAATAAGTAAATACAGAAATAACTCTGAAAGACTTAAATTTAATTGATAGTATAAACTGGATTGAAACATAACAAAGACTAGATACCTTTATATAGGCTAGGCACCTCATAAATTAGCAAGGAAAATAAAAAGCACACCTAATTGGAAAAGGAAAACAAATCCTAATAGGAAAGGAAAAACTCAATCCTTATTGAAAAAGGAGACCTAAAGCATAAATAATAAATCTACTTTATTATTATTATTATTATTATTATTCTCCTGCATCAATCTCCCCGGGTTGGAAAGAACTCGTTCTCGAGTTCAAGTCGTCTTTGTCTGCATCAACAAAACTTGGAGTCAAATGCTTCACATTGAACACATCAGAGGTCTTTAAATGACCTGGAAAACGTAGTCGGTATGCATTGTCATTTATCTTTTGCAGAATCTCACAAGGCCCAATTTTCCTCTCTCGTAGCTTGTTATACTCACCAACAGGGAAATAATCACATGTGAGTACAGCCCAAACTAAATCACCAACCTCAAAAGTTACCTTGCGTCTATGGTTGTCGGATTGTGCTTTGTACTTAACATTGCTATCTTCTATTGCTTTCTTGACCTAGTCATGAACTCCTCAGAGATAATCCGTCATTTCATCAGCCTTAATACTCAATCAACCAATACGGGGAATAGGTGTGAGGTCAAGCACTCTCGATGGGTTTTGCCCATACACGATCTCAAAAGGGCTCAACTGAGTCATTCTATTCTTGGATTGGTTGTAAGCAAACTCTGCTTGTGACAAAGCCAGGTCCCACTGCTTTGACTTATTTCCAGCTAAACTCCTTAAAAAATTCCACAAGCTTTGATTTACCACCTCAGTTTGACCATCTGTTTGGGGGTGGTAGGCACTGCTAAAATTAAGCTTGGTCCCTATCTTTTCCCATAGGCTCTTCCAAAAATGGCTCATGAATTTTGTATCTCTGTCCGATGTAATAGATCTTGGAACCCCATGCAAGCAAACAATCTCCCGAAAATACAAGTGAGCAATTCAGGCGGCATCCATCGTCTTCCGGCGAGCAACAAAATGGGCCATCTTGGAAAATCGATCAATCACCACAAGAATAGAATCCATGCTCCTTTGAGTGTGAGGTAACCCCAAAACAAAATCCATGCTGACGTCAAGCCATGGGCCACCGGGCACTGGTAATGGGGTGTATAGACCCGCATTTGTGAGGGTCCCCTTAGACCTTTGACAAATAAAACACCGTTCCACGTAACGTGTCACATCACTAGTTAGCTTTGGCCAATAATAGTCTGATGAGACCAATGCCAAGGTTTTGTCTCGCTCAAAGTGACTTTCTCCATGCAACTCTCGTATTATTTGCTCCCTCAATGAACTATCCGGAATGCATAGCTGTAAACCTCAAAAGAGATAACCATTAAGAGTAACATAATCACTGCGCTTACCTACAAATACCTCAGTAAATATCTTCCTGAATGAAGGATCTTCCGAATACAACTCTCGGAAACTGTCAAAACTTTGGTCTGCATAGTAGTAAGGAGTGCAACCCTCCTATTCAGAGCATCAGCAACTTGATTCAAATTCCCTGATTGGTGTCGTAAAGAAAAAGTGAACTCCTGAAGGTAAGCAACCCATTTGGCATGTCTGCGACTAAGCTTTTGTTGGCCATTGATATACTTGAGAGCCTCATGGTAAGTGATAAGGATGAACTCCTTCTACACCAGGTAATGACGCCAATGTTTCAAAGATTGTACAATGGCATAAAACTCCAAGTCATAGGTGGAATAGTTCTTCTTAGACCCCGACAACTTTTCACTGAAAAATGCAATTGGACGTCCCTCTTGGCTTAGGACACCTCCAATGCCAACGCCAAATGCATCACAATTAACTTCGAAAATCTTCTCGAAGTCTGGAAGAGCAAGAACAGGTGCTTCTATCATTTTCTTCTTCACCAATTGAAAGCTTGCATCAGCTTCTTTAGTCCACTAAAAAGTCCGACCCTTTAAGCACTCCGTGATTGGTGCAATCAATGTACTGAAATTTCGGATGAATCGTCGATAGAATGATGCCAATCCGTGAAACTTTGGACATCATGTAGGCTCTTGGGTGTTGGCCATTCTAGAATTGCTGTCATCTTAGACTGATCTGCATGAACACCATCAATAGACACAACATATCCAAGGAAAGTGACAGTAGTAGTAAGAAAGGAACACTTCTTCCGATTGACATATAGACACTCTTTTCGTAGCATGTCAATAACCTCCTTGAGGATGTTTTAGGTGTGTCTCCTGTGAGGAGCTATAGATTAGCATATCGTCAAAGTACACAACAACGAACTTCCCCATGTAAGGCCGCAACACCTGATGCATGAACCTCATGAATGTATTGGGAGCGTTGGATAGCCCAAAAGGCATGACCATCCACTCATACAACCCATGATGCGTTTTGAAAGCTATTTTCCACTCATCTCCAGGCCTGATTCTGATCTGGTGATACCCGCTTTTAAGGTCAATTTTGGAAAAAACCTTAGAACTTGCTAACTGATCTAGCATGTCATCTAAGCGAGGAATCGGGAATCTATATGTCACCGTGATTCGATTGAAGGCTCGGCTATTGACACACATACGCCACGACCCATCCTTCTTCCGAACTAAGAGAGCAGGAACTGCACATGGACTCATGCTCTCTCGGATGAAACCTCTTTATAGCAACTCTGTCACTTGGCGTTGCAATTCTTTAGATTCCATCGGGCTAAGGTGATAAGCTGGTCAATTGGGCAAGCTTGACCCCGGCACGAGGTCAATGTGTTGTTGTATATCTCTTATGGGTGGTAAACCAAGGGATGGATTCTTTGGCATCAAATCAGCAAACTCCGTAAGCACCTCTTGTAACTCTATGGACACTTCATCATCTACGTTGGCACCTTCTTCACATGGCATCATGGCGTATACAACTCCCTCTTCTTCTGCTTCCTCTAGGAATCAAGACATTGATAAAATATTTGTGCCATTTTCAATCACTGGTCCATGAATGACTCTTTCTCGTTGAGGTGCTAATACCACCTTTTTTCCCTTGATGCTCAAGGTATAGGTATTTCGTCACCCATGCTTCGATCATACTGCCAAGGCCTGCCTAATAATAAATGACATGCATCCATAGACACTACATCGCACCATGCATTATCAAAATATTTTCTACCAATTGAAAAAGAGACCAAACATCTCTTATCTACTGTTACCTCACTCCCTTTTTTTAACCATGACAACTTGTATGGTTTTGGATGGTGATCATTCTTCAGCTAAAGCTTCTTAATTGCTTCATCTGACACCACATTCTCACAACTACCATTATCAATAATAAGCTTGCGAACCTGCTTTACGATTGTGCATGTGGTATGAAAGATATTGGTTCTTAACCAGTCTTCTTTAGAATCATCTTTTAGAGTAAGCAAGCTTTTTCTGACAACAAGAGTTTCGTTCCCATCTCCATACAAAATATCCCCGTCATTGCCTTCATAAAAAATAGGATCTCCGATGTCGACTTGCTCTTCTACTATCTCATCCTCAATCAAGAGATTCTTACTCATTCTGCTAGCAGATTTTCGGCAATCTATCGACCGATGACCAGGCTCCCCACATCTGAAACAACGAATGTTGGAATTGGAACTCTTGCCTTGCGTAGATTGAGGATTAGGACGAGGCTCTTGAGGATGGGTTCCTCGTGTATTTTGATCTCCTCTTGGTGTAGATCTGGTATTATTCCTGGCTTACTGCTTTTCTATAGTCAAGGTACGTTGGTAGGCTTCAGAAACCGTCCAAATTGAGTGGAGACTAAGGACGTATTGTAGGGACTGCCGCAAATCGCCCAGGTACCATGCCACCAACTGCTCTTTAGTCTCCGACAAGTCATTCCGAGCAACCAATTGGTAGAACTCTTCAGTGTAATCATCAACAGATCTCGCACCTTGTCTCAGCATATGAAGTCGCTGAAATAATGTCTATGTATATCCGAAGGGTAAAAAGTGTCCCTTCATCTTCTTCTTCATCTTCTCCCAATCACAAATCTTTGGCTTGCCTTGTCTATCTTGCAATCACTTTAGCTGCTCCCACCAAGCAGATGCACGACCTTTTAGTTTGATGGCGACAAGCTTCACCTTCATATGATTTGGAACCTCCTTATAATCAAAGATCCTCTCTACCTCATGCAGCCAATCAATGAAGCCTTTGGCTTGTAAAGTGCTTGAAAATTCTGGAAGCTCAACTTTGAAGCCTAAGTCTCCATGCCACCAATCCCGAACATGCTGTTCTCGACCTAGAACAGGATTGTGATATGGGTTCTCAAAATTGGATTATGAATTGCGATCATCCATCTCGCGATCCCTCTCCAATTTTTGCGCCACTAGACGCTGGGTTAACTTTGTAACCTGCCTCTCCAAATCTTTAATCGTCACATCTCGTACATGGCGTTCATAGTAGGGGACTTCCTCATTCGGAACCTGCACACGCCAACCACGACCACGACCACGACCACCAGCCATAAAAACTGATGAAAAATTTACTCCAAGAAGACGCTAAGCTCTGATACCAACTGACGCCGGGCAGAACTAGAATTGTTCTGATAGCGTATAAAAGCAGTAGAAACTAAGATTTGAAGATAGAAAAAGGAATTCAAGAAGAGAGAAAATAACAAATAGGGAAGAGAAAATTCCTAAGTACTCCAAATAAATAAATAGAGAAATAATTCTGAAAGACTTAAATTTAATTGATACTATAAACTGGATTGAAAAATAACAAAGACTATATGCCTTTATATAGGCTAGGCACCTCCTAAAGTAACAAGGAAAATAAAAGGCACACCTAATTGGAAAAGGAAAGCAAATCCTAATAGGAAAACAATCCTAATAGGAAAGGAAAAACCCAATCTTTATTGAAAAAGGAAACCTAAAGCATAAATAATAAATCTACTTTATTATTATTATTATTATTCTCATGCATCACATTCCCAAAATACTCTCCCCCTTTTTTTTTAGAAAAACTATTTAATTTTTTTTTGCAAAGATTGAGGCATGGATATTTTTGTGCAAATACCGTTAAATTCGGACCAACGTCTTAATTTTTGATTTTTTTTTTTTTTTAATCCTAAAGCAAATGGGGGGTATTTTGGGTAAATGAAACGGAAAAGTTAACAGAGGGGTGAAATTGCAAACAACTAAAAGATGGATACACTAAATTGAGAGAAATTGAATTTTAGAGTAAATATTGTAAAAGTGATGACATTTGGGGGTTAAGAGAAATTTTCCTTTACAAAATTTATGTTGTTTCTAAGTATCGAATCGCTTAAAAAATCACATCTAGAAAAAATGTTGTATATTATTGAGGCATTCATAAAGAAATGGGGTAACTTTACTTTAGATCCTTGAATTACCACGCGATTTGACAAGCCTCCCCCAAACTTTAAAACCTCTCAATTTGAACCCTTAAACTTTTAATTGCAGTCAATTTGAACCTCTCCGTTGGATTTTAAACGTTAAAGCTGAGACAATGACATTTATACCTCTAACTTTTTTATAAAATTTCAAATTTACTCTTAATTCCGAATTAAAATTTTTTTAAAAAAAGTAAAAAAAAAAAAAAAAATCAGGGATATTTTGGTCTTTTTAGTTATTGTTGTTAGAAGTTAATAGCTAAATCTGACGGATGGGTTCAAATTTACTACAATTGAAATTTTAGAGGTTCAAATAGAGAGGTTTTGAAGCTTGGAGTACTTGTCAAATTGCGTGGTAAGTCTAAAGTGAAGTTACCCCTAAAGAAATTTCTTTCCAAAAGACTTGTTTTTCACTTTTATAGAGACACTTTATTCTTTAAAAAAAAAAAAATTGATTTTAGCTTAATATTTTTTTACAACATAAAAATAAAAAACATAATAAAACTACCCAATTCTCATCTTTAACACGTCACCTTAGAGGTCGTGATTCCCTAATTTGCTTGATTGTATTGACAGTTACGATAGTTGTACCACCATAGTCTGACCTTGCGAGGTAGTTGGGATCATAAACATACAGATTTACTGATTTTTACAGAAAGAAAGATTTATTTGGAATAGTACAGCTCTTTCGTGGGTTTGTCCGTCATTCCAGAAATGGGAAGAACTGCAAGCCCATGGAATAGTTTGACGAAAACTTTGAATGCATTTACATACCAATGCTTTGTTTTTCCAACAAACACTTCATTTATTTTGCAATAATCAACTAACTAATAAACCACAATTTCTAGATAACAATTAAGCTTAATTTGTTCATGGAAGAGGAGGGATGCTTTGTTCATTCCTGAAGAAGTTTCCAGGATCAACCTTCGTCTTAATATTCACCAACCTCAAAAAATTGCCCTTGAAATATTTGACTCCATAAATCCTTCCTTCCCAGTAGCTTTTATTGCCGTTATGGGTGATGCCCAAGTCAAGATCTTTGTAGTTGAAAAATGCTTCTCTTGGATTCTTGGACACAAATGGAGTCATGTATTTGTAAAGCGTTCTCGTCAAGTTTATGTAGTAATCCGTCACCTCGTTCCCGGTCTCATTCCAGTTTGCTGCGTACTGAATCTTGGCTAGATTCCCCGCCCGATGCGGGAACGGAGTTGCCTCCGCCGGAATCTCACCCATTCTTCCGCCGTAGGGATTGAATGTGAGTGCCACCGCCTTCAGCTCAATCAATCTCTTCCAAATAATCTCCAACCCTAGCTTTGAAATTGGGTTCTTCAAATAATCCGATTTCCTCTTCAAGTAAGTTAACGTTTGAGGTATTCGACTGAGCAAAACGTCGTCTGCGGTGCCGAGGGGCAAATTGGTCCAGAAAAGCACGGATTGGAGCCACGTCGTTTCGTTGCAACCCGATTTCTTCAAACCCAATTCTGGGAAGCTCTTGCTCATGACGGAGACAAGTGTTTCGGAGTCTCCGAGGAACATGCCGAGGAATGAAGCCCTGCCGGTGTTATTCCCGTCAGTTCCATTTACCACGTCCAGGATAAGCCTGATGAAAAGGTTGTTATCCAGCTTATCTGCAACATTCATCCACCTAAGCACGATGTCGGTGGCATTCTCTTCCAATCTCTTCTCTACCCGGAAAACAGTTACCGTTTCCGGTATGCGAACGAGGTTGATTTTATAGGAAACGACGACGCCGAAGCTCGCTGCTCCGCCGCCTCGAATAGCCCAAAACAAATCTTCTCCCATGGATTTTCTGTCAAGAAGTCTGCCGTTAACGTCAACTAGCTGCGCATCAACAATGTTATCCACTGTGAGGCCGTACTTTCTCATCATATTGCCGTAACCGCCGCCGCCGAAATGCCCTCCGACACCGACAGTCGGACAAACACCTGCCGGAAAGCCATGTATTTTACTTTTCTCGGCAATTCTGTAGTAAACTTCTCCGAGAGTTGCTCCGGCCTGCACCCAAGCGGTCTCATTTCCCACATCAATGCTAATGTTACGGAGATTGAACATGTCAAGAACAAAGAAGTCGACTTGGGAAACGTACGACACCCCCTCGTAATCATGGCCGCCGCTTCGAATTTTCATCTGCAGGCTATGATTTTGAGCACAAACCACGGCTGCTTGGATATGGGATTCATGCAGAGCAGTGAGAATGAGAAAAGGCTTGTGGGTTGTGGAAGTGTTGAATCGAAGGTTTCGAATGTAAGATTGCAAAACAGAGGAGTAGGAGGAATTGTTGGGAGTATAAATTGCTGGAGAGATTGGGTTAGAGGGCTGAGAGTGGCTCAAAAGGCAGTCAATAAAGGGCGCATAAGAAGAAGAAGAAGAAGAAGAAGAAGGTGATCCAAATGCTTGCCATGAGAATGGGAGTAGAAAGATTGCAAGCAATGAAAGCATTGCTGGCCTTGAAACTCCCATGCTTGCTAACCTTGGATTGTGCTCAGAACGCTTGGGATGGTAATATATATATATGTATACTATATATATACGAAAACAGATAAGAATTCTATATGCATTTTGGCACCTCTAAATTTGACCAAGAAAATTCAAAGCAAAAGAAGGGAAAAGTAAGCTTATTAGAGATTGAGATTTCAATATATATATAATGGAAATTTAATAATTACATATTGGCATCAATTGAAGCACGCGCACAGTTTCCATATCTTTTGAATGCAATGAAAATAGATTGCATGTCAAAATCCTAAAATGGCGTTTGCAACTGCAATTGATGCCGTGTAAACACCATTGCTGTCCTGTCAGCGCCAGCCGCGTTAAGTTTAATTATAAAAGATCAACAAATCCTATTTTAGCTTTTAAGACTATCAGCATTATTAGCGGGCTCATCAAATTAATTTGATGAAAAAAAAAATGGTGTCACTCACTAATTGAATAAAAAATGGTTTTTTTTCTCCACTTTTTTCTTTTGCGTTTCTCTCTCCTCTTTTAATAGTTAGGAAAAGAATAAACAAATTTTGAAAAAATAATGTTTAAATGAAATAGTGAAAGTGAATTGTTAAAATAGTAAAGCTGTTAAGAGTGCTCTAAAAAAGTGAGTAGTTAAAATAGAGAAAAATATACTTTTGGTTATTTTGGTGAGTAAAATTTGATGAGACTGCTAATAATATTCTTAAGTTAATTACAGTGGTTATAATTATAAAAAATAAGCAATTCCTATTTTAGCTTTTAAGACAATAAAAGAATCTCTTATATCTGGTAGCATCATGTGAAATAACTAACTTTTGGATTCATTTAGGATAAGTGTTAATTTGGACTTTGTCTCCAAGTAAAATCACAATAGGCTAGTCCCATGTGGCGGTGGTTTAGTGGTCTAAAGGAAATTTCCATGAGACTCAGGCATATACTAGAATGTTTGTTTGAATATCTGCATTAGAGAATCACTCACACAAGTCTGATTAGTATTAGTCGTCTTGGGAATCCAATGATGTCTTGATGGGGCTCGGTCAAGCTATGCCTCAATTGGTCTTGAAAGAGCGTGTAACACCCCACTCCATTGACACACAATATTGTTTGCTTTTGGATCCCTTGAATCAACCTTCCCAAGAGGGCACTCATCCTTGTATGACTCTCGCATAAGCTCACTTAGCTGTGAAGTTCTGATGAGATCATGATCATCCCGGCTTTAAAATGTGTTGTTGTCATGAAAGGTATAAGTATACTATCGAGCATTAGAGAGAATGCCCTATCTATGGGTTAATTTTGTCTAAGTTGCTTCAAAATAATAATGCTCAACCCAAAAAAAAAAAAAAAAAAAAAAAAGCGCGCATAAATGCAATTTTGGTGCATGTGCTTCAAAGGACTTTTGACCAATAGCTCATTAGGTTTGTAAAATGGATTAATCAGTACTCCATGTGGTAAGAAAAAAAAAAAAAAAAAAAAAACCCTCTAATCATCCATCTTCAAGCATTTTTTTACTATATAAATTCATATTTGCTTATCTTTAACTCTTTTCGTAAGTAATAAGGGCTTAACATGATGTACCATGAAGGAATTGGTTTTTTCATGTGAAGCCGTGAGATTTAAAAATGTTTTGTGGTAATATGGTAACAAGATAACCTTTTTCAAACTCTTGTTCACGATGTTTTAATAACGGGCTAAGAATGATGCTCGAGAATGGAGTCAATTGTTATTTGTATGTTTAGGTTGTGTAGGAGTTAGGTTATTGTATGAAAATAGGGCTTAAGGTTGAATTTGGAGTTTTTAGCTCCTACCCAAGGGAGCGAACGTTTGACCCTAGAAGACAAATGTTGGACCCTAACAGGACGAACGTTCAACCCTCAAGGAATAAATGTTCGACGATGCTGGGGAATGTGTGATTAGGGTTTTATGTGTGTAGATTAGTAGTCTTAGCTTATGAGGTCTAATATTAGCATGTGATTTGCAATAATTAAGATGACAGGAAGTAAGGAAGGTAAGTATATGCTTACAGAAATGTTTTTATTCCAACTGCGAGATGTAATGAATTGAGTATGCTTTACTTTTCAAAGAATATTTTATGAGCCTATTGATTTTTATAACATGATTATAACTACCTTAAATGAGAGTTTCCTTATTATATGATTTGCAATAAAATAACAATATTTGCATCATATGACATGACCGTGGGTCATGGGCTACCATTATATGGGTTTGACCTTATAGTCACAAAGTTTGATTAATTTTTTTTGCCTTAGATCTAATTGTTATTTGTAATGAGTGCACCATGAAAGGATGAATTATCATTATGGCTTTACTAGTAGAGTGGGGCCACTTGAGGTCGGATTCGGTCGGGTTGCTTGTATATGATGGTAGTACATATATGAGTACTAATTGTCCCACGGGACAGTGCCAACCTAAGCTAGAATGGATTAATGGCCCGAGTATACCATTTGGATGACAGATATGAATATTAATACTTGTATAAGGCATGATTTCCTGCGTTAAAACACAAGTGACTTGTCACCGAAATTACGCCATGCACCCATTTTCTTAAAATATTATCACATTTTGACAGCGTAATAACGAAGGCAACACATATCTTTTTGTGAAAACCCACATTTAATAATTGACAGTTACGAACTATTCCTTAAAGCTCATTATATAAACCACTTTCATAATGATTTACTTACTAAGTTGTGGATTTACGCGGTTGGTTCTTTCCACTTGTGGAATACTTCGGTGTTTTTGTAAATTAGTAGGGTGCAAGGTTGTAGAATAAGAAGCGATGGGATGAAGATGTTAAGGAAATTGCTTACGCTCTCAAGTGTAATGCCACGAGGAAATCAATTAACTGGTAATTGACTCCATGGTTTGCCTCCCAGCCTTGTCCCTCTCAGAACAAGACTTAGGGATCTCATTCTCTCAAAAGAGAGAGACTACACCGAAAGACTTTAACTAAATGACACAGATAGCAATAATTTAAACCACAATCGTAATAACGAGATTGAAACTTAAAGCATCATAATATAGATAGATCTATAAAAATATCGGTGAGAGACCAGTCATCGAAATAATAATACAAACTACTACTGATTCTTCTAAAATAGCATCAACACCTAAGCTTAACCAAAGATAACATAAATACAATATCGATCAATTCCACATATATTTGACCAATATATATCGGGTCTAGATTCTTAAAAAATGACTTGAATCAAGTCCTTTGCCACCACTAATTGGCTCCTTGAATCCATCTATTGCTAAACTAGCTCTGACAGCATAGATATTCATAATGGAGGGAAAAAGAATTCAAGAGTAAGTCTCATGACTTAGTGAGTAAAAATGCACACGATGTATGACATTTGAATGATGAACTCAATTATAAATAAATCGTATGTAGCATTGTGATGTGACAATTATTCATGGATGCAATATAGATATAATACATGTTGTAATTATAAGAATCAAGTGATAGTTCAAACTGTATGCTTTACCCGAAATACTATCCATTCTCAGCAGAGTTGGCACTGTCCCGATGGACGTGTAGTACAATGACGGTACCTCGACCATTGTACGCTACGGTTCATAATACTAGTAGCCTGACCAAGTTCGACCTCAGGTAGCCCACGTTACTAATGATGTACGTCCTGTAGTGACTCGCCAATCAAATATGGTTGCACCGGTCACAAAACAACTATTGGATCCAATGCTCATATAACAGACACACTTTTGACCACCGAGTTAACATGTATAGTAAGCCCATGACTGTTATCCAGCACGTACCGGTGTACCATGTCATTTAATTAATGTAATTAGCCTTATCCATCTTTTACATGCATGCTCTAAGAAATCTCACGATGTTCATTATCTTGTTTAAACAACACACGTTTTCACAAAATAGAGTTCGTAGTAGATCAAAAATGTATTTCGTGAGAGTTATAAAGATGCAAGTTTAGAACACATAAAATAGTCGTGCAATACAGAAAAAATAACGACAAGTATTCATGTGAGGATGTACTCACCCGAGTCGTATTTTTCCTTCAAATATTCCTCTAGGTGTTCTACACTCTCCAAATCTGTGAAAAGAACTAGCATTAGTCATAACTTCAAGCTACAATGAATCCTAGTCTTAAAATGCCTAAAACAGAGGTTTTGCTTGGCCAACAAATGTTTTGTCAAACTGGGCGAACGTTCGGGCTCGAGGCCAAGTGTTCGGCCAGAAATGTGTGAACGTTATATGCTGGGAAAACTCTTATTGAACCGAATATGCTTCTAATCATTTCTAAACAAGTTCTAAGGCTACAAAATGGTTCCTAACAAACATCTCTATGCAGAATAAAACACTAAATAAATATCGAAATGCTAACCCTATGCTTAAATCGAGATTAAAATCTAAAATGACAACATAAGTCCAAAACTACAACCAAGCTATGGAATGAATGCTTAACCGGAGTAACAACTAAGTAAAACATACGCTAAAACAAGAAAGTTACCTCTCTAGAGCAATAACCTCCAAGAAAGCCTTCATTTTTCACTCACAACTCACCAAACACTCAAGCAGAGTTTCTCTAAGGCTTGGAGGGCAGAATGAGACTTAGAAGGGTGTGAGATGGGGTATTTGTAGGACTGAAAAACCTGAGGGCCCTGCTATGACAATCTTGCAAAGTGTCGAATGTTCGGTGGTGCATGACCGAATGTTCAGTGTACTATTTGCACAGTATTTCACAGTTTGCAGGCGTACGTTTGGTCATTACCCATTGGGTCAAAATTTGGTCAACGAACGTTCGATGGTCCCCTCGCGAATGTTCAGTGTACTGTTTTACCCAATGGTTTCTTGGTTTAAGACCGAACATTCGGTGATCTTTATGCCAAACATTTAGTTAGAACTGAAATACCCCAAAAGTTTCTCCCAATGACTCCTAATGAACTGAGAAATCTTGCTAACCTTCTGGCTAAGCTATCCACACCCTAATTACCCAGTGCACTATATCAAGTTTTGCTTAGATTGTAGTTAATTGTTAATGCTATAGTTGTGTCTGTTTGGAAGTTTTGAGTCTATATTGATGATAGTTGATGTTATTTAAGGTTGCGTGATTAGTAGTTTCATATATTTTCACTTTTCGCTATACTATACTCTGATAAATAGTTTGGCGTAGTGAATTCAGCTAGTTACCAGTTAATTGGTTTGATGATACTATGAGTAACACTCAAACTTAAGTAAATCAAATTATTTAATTTTGGGGCATTACATCTACATGAGATAAATGACAATGCATACTGATTACATCTTCCAAGTCATTTGAAGACATCTAACGTGTTCAATGTGAAGCACTTAACTCCTTGTTTTGTTGATGCTAATCGTTATTTTCTCTCTTCATTCTAAGTTCATTTTATAGTCTTCAATTTTTATTTTATGCTTA
This sequence comes from Corylus avellana, assembly GCF_965113065.1. Lineage (NCBI taxonomy): Eukaryota > Viridiplantae > Streptophyta > Magnoliopsida > Fagales > Betulaceae > Corylus > Corylus avellana. The sequence continues at coordinate 26,078,427 of NC_142490.1, read as the reverse complement.
TTGTCATATGCTGTCATAACAGTCCTTGTCGACATCATAAAATCTCCCAAATTTTTTCTTTTTCAACACTAGCCCTCAAGTTTGGTTGGATGTGATGTTGAGTAGGAGAAATATTATTGTTCTATATACAAAAGGGAAATTTCAACTTCAATTAAAGTAGCCAGAGATCTTCAAGATTTTAATAATTGATCAAGTCTAATGGTACATGTCACCCTTGTATCACCTTCGTATTGACTCAAAATTGATATAATTTTTAAAATCACAATTGAATCAAAATTTAATAATGATTTATTATAAATTCAATAATAACTTTAAAAGTCAAATCAATTTTTAAAAGTTGACGTCTATTATTAGTCTTTGATCAAATATATAACTCTATTGCGTGACGTTTTCTGATATTAGACTTTCAAAAGAGTACACCAAGCTGTCTTTAGTCAACTTTGTCCCATTTATTAAATCTTTGTTATATATTTGAACTTATTCTTTTTGTGCTGCGGTTTTGCGTTCAAATTTGAAAAAGTGACGGTTGCTCATCATCATCAAGGATTTGGCCTCTATAGACAGCTTTCTGCTGGTTTTTCGGTTTTTTTTTTTTTTTTTTTTTTGTTCTTTTGCCAGAACATTGCTTTCCAGTGTCTGCAAATTTGTAATGCAGAAACTGTTTGGATCACAGCATTTTACTCTGCTGGTGCAGAAAACCTGAAAAGGATTGCTCATGACTGGTTCCATATTTTAAAGGAGAAAATTATTTTGCCCAAATAATAATAATAATGTCTATTGAATTTACTCAAATGTTGTTTTTTTTTGACAAGACAAGATACCTTAGTGGCCTTAAAACGGGCATTTATTTATTTATTTTATATTGGAGGGTTTGAAACTTCTGCATGCATCCTCACATATTTCTGAGTAAAATAGATATATTCAGTGAAAATCCATGCACCACGTGTTATGCAACAATAAGATAAGAACATGGTGCCACGTGTTGTAGTGTCTACAGTTTGGATGTGAAATTGAAAAATTCCCCAACTCATTTTCTTTCAGCCAAACACATTACATGGTTTTTATATAGGATAAATGTTTTTATATAACATAAATGTATAATAAATCTATGAGTCAACATGTGAAAACAAAAAATTCCTTCAACCCTTTTTTTTTTTTTTTTTTTTTTTTTTTTTTTGTAATTTTTACTCTCTAAGTCAATCAAAAAGATGTCATAAACCCTTCCGTTATATTTTCTTCAAAATGTCAAATCTCCATTATTCAATCTCAAAACTTACTGTTTTGCCACATAAGCTTTTTTTTCATCTCACTTTAAAATATTAATTTAATTTTAAAATTAAATCTAAAAAAATTTTAAAAATTAGAAATTTAAGGGGTTGCCAGCAGTGGGGCTGCCACCCCTGGCCACCCCAAACAAAACATAATGTAACATCATAAACGCAGCGTTAGCTTCAATCCCAGAATCAAAGCAAGTTAAATATAATTAACCAAAACATATGAAAACGTTGATGACCCATGTACAAAATCCTGGAGATCTAAAACAAGCTGTTGATGATTCTGTGTGTGGATCGCATCATCGCAATAGAAGATTAATGTACAATGAAACCATAACTACTGGCCCTCCATATCAACTCTCAACTCTAATTTGAATGACATTGGGCTAAACTCATTATTGAATTACAAAATAATTAACTTAAAACTTTGGGTCAAACCCATTATTCAATTACAAATAAAACTGATAACCAAAATAAAACTAAAATTCCAGATTCTTTGTTAATTTTTCATCTTGCACCATCATATAACTAGCTAATGAAATTTTCGGTTAATTACTACTACGTTCGTAGTGTGTGAACATATTTTTCTGACCATTGTGGACCTCGAAACAAGAGATCCAACTAGGAGGGAGAATGTCAGTTTCAAGATCGATCATCACCATCTCAGTCTGAGCAAAAGTTTGAATTTTATGACATTTACAAATATTCTTTCTTAAAACAAAAATAAAAGTGAATTTTCATACTGAACCACCATATAGCTCATTCCCATTGCTTTTCTCATGATTTCTTTTAGTTTTTGTGATTTGGATTGAGTATGGTAAAATAATAATTGTTGTGCACCTCTAAAACTAGCTAGTACAATATATATACATATATGCCATCCATTATTTCTCATACTTGAATTAATTTATTAAGGTTCTCCAATACGAAAGGGACAATTTATCTTTCTATTCTTCGTGATTTGATTATCCAATCATACATAGCTTTCTATACAGGTATTTGTTTATCTCATATTAACTAATCAGTCTAGTCTTGATTTATTATCCTATCATACGCATCTTTCTCTACAGCTATTTGATTGTTTCATATTTGTTTATAGATAAGCTCTATAAATAAAGCAATTTGTATTGCAAACTTATCAATAGACCGAACTGCATAAAATTTTTAATTCTCTTTTATTATTCTGCTATTATCATTTCTTTCAAACTTATGAGTCTATTGTTGATTAATTATCCTCTCATACATCGCTCTCTAAACAGGTATTTGTTCCTCTCTCGTTAACTTATAAGTCTATTGTTGATTTATTATCCTCTGATACATCGCTATCTGAGTTTTCTATCCAGATATATTAAGTAGAAAATACACCATGAGAATCAATCAAAATAATCTAATATACATATTAGTAAACAATAATCCATTACAAAAATGAATTTAGTATGCAAATTAACAGTTATGCATGCATGTCAGACGATAATAACACCTCAACTAAAAATTGATGCAACATAATAAATGCACCGTTGAGTCTCTGTGTGGATCGCAAGGGAAGATTGTACAATGCAAACAGCCAAGTCAGACAATAATAACACCCTCTCAACAACCCCAAATTATACTCATTTGATCTCATTTTCTCATAATAGCCTCATTTGACTTTTTTTTTTTTTTTTTTTTTTAATACTGATTTTGGGGTAAGTGGAGTGATAAAAGTTAAAATGATACTCAAAGTGAAAGGAAAATAGAAGAAGAAAGAACACAGGAAATTAATATGATTCATCCTTAATGGTCCGCCGCTACATATATACAGAAAAAAATCTCATTTACGTCAGTTAATAACACATTAATTTATACGTACGTTTGACCAAATTTACACAAGTTGAAAGTAGAAAATTAATTAAGTGTTTACTAGCTACCTAAAACCCCCCTAGGGTTTCACTGGCCACCCCCAATTTTTTTTTTTTGTTGAAAATATATATATATATATATATATATATAAAAAAATTACATGACACGTGGCAAGATTTAATTGGTCCATGTGTCATTTCCGATAAGTCAATTAACGGTCAACTGACGGAAGGACCAATTTGATCTTTATCAAAACCACATGTATCTTCTGTAATATAAATCAAAACTCAGGGAAAAAAAAATAAAGTAGTGAAACCCTAAAAGAGTTTTAGGTAGTTAACCCATTAATTAACTTAATATATTGCATGTCATATTGTGATTTATTTTTTATGCTGAGAATCAATCCCACCATAAATTAATTAATTTTTTTCTCTCTGCTCATATCTCTCTCACCAACACAGTTGGATTCTTTATTAGTTAGTTGAAAACTTGAAGTATATATATTTTACCAGATTGGTGGAATCAACTTTCTTCCAACTACATTACGTAAGAAGTGCTTTCGTGCAAGGAAGAAAAAGAACATGCATTTAGCCACTAATCAAAAACAATATTTCATCTTCAACCCATGTCCTCAACCTAAATCAACATGCTGATTTGAAAAAATAGTGAGTTTTGAGATTGAATAACGGACGTTAAACATTTTGAAGAAAATGTAACGAATGGCTTATGACATCTTTTCAATTGACTCGGGGAGTAAAAAATGAAAAAAAAAAAAAAAAAAAAACAGTTAAAAGAGTGTTTTGTTTTCATATCTTGACTCAGAGATTTATTATACATTTACCCTTTATATATATATATATATATATATATATATATATGACTTCCCACTTTCTATTATCTAAGTAAGTGATTCTGTGCCTTGAATTATCCCTTGTAAAAGATTTCCAACATTGAGAAGATCGATTGAATCAAATTCTACTAGCCTCCAAATCTTTTTAACCGAATATGCGCCAAAAACATTCTTTAAAAAAGAGCTGATTTTTGTTCTCCAAAGTCACTTGTAGACTTGATTATTGGAGTGACTCCCTACTAAACTACCAACATGTCACTTTAACCTTTTTTTTTTTAATATTATTTTTTTTTATCGTATTTAAAAAGACAAATTCCATATATTCTCCTCAAACTACAAGTTAATTGACAATTTCCTCTCCAAACTTTCAATTGCGACAATGTTCCTCCCAAACTACTTAAAATTGTCATGTCCGATAAAAATACCCTTAATCATTTAAAAAAAAAAATTAAAAAATTAAAACTAAAAATAAAATAAAAAAAAAACATGAAAAAAAACAGTGGAAGTTTTTTATTTATTTATTTTTTAAATCGTTTTTGTTAAAGAAAAAAATTAATTTTTTTTGTTTTTTTGTTTTTTTTTTTAATTTTTTTCCCCGAATTAATATGGATATTTTTGTCTTAATAACGAAAACATTGGGTCATTTTTGTCTTTTTGCTGAGCTTAAGAGGAGACATTGTCAATTTTTTGATACTTTGGAAGGATATTATCCCAATTAAAAGTTTGAAGAGACATTATCAATTTGGTGATAATTTGAGAGAAATATGTGAACTTTTTCTTATTAACTCATAAAAAAAAAAAAAAAGAAAAAAAAGTGGAGTTTTTTCCTATTAAAAACTATAATGCACAATTGTTAATTAGTCACTTGATGATCTTTAACATTTTAGGAAGATTAATATTATGTGTATTTTTTCCATTAAAATACATGTTATTTGTAAATTGTCTTCCCTTATGAGAGGGAGAAATCAACAATGAGTCATGACCGAAAAAAAAACGGCTGTACTCACCTATCTCTATTCAGATCGTCAAAAGACAAATAAATAATAATAATAATAATGAGGTGCGTTATCAATTAGAAAACAATGAGTAATGATTAACAGCATGCCAGGCGTGCTTGAACAGTCATGCACGCCCGGCTTAATTTTTTATTTTTATTATTTTTTTTAGTTTTTATAATTAAAATATTAAAATATTATATTTTAATTTTTTTTTTAAAAAAATTTAGTCAGGCGTGCATGACTGTTCATGCACACCAGGCGTGGTCTTTTATCATTACTCGAAAACAATAGGTGGCTTGCTTCTAAACGGCTAAATTAGTATTATTTTGAACTTTTCTTCGTGCTCATCATCATCTTAAGCCTTATAATACATGGTTTGACTTTTTTATTTGTATTTTTTTTTTCTGGGCGCTAGAATAGTTTGACCTGCTGATAAGTTCAATTGACCGATTTATTAGCCGCCCAACCCAAGGAATTGACATTTTTTTTTTTAGGTGCACCAGATGCATTGACTTGAAGGATGACTTAAAATGATGGGTGAAGATAAACACAACGCTTAGCACGCCGGCGTGTATAATGTATATAGGGTTCGCGAGGAAAACGTGTAGGATTTATTGACTTTGTCAAATGCTTCAAATGGCAAGTTTTTAAAAAATTATGAAATATATTTTAAATCTAAAAAGAAGTTTTTACCTGCATTTAATTGAAAGATTTCATTAGAAAAAAGATCTCAGAGGAGGGACCAGATCTGGTCCTTCTTCCTCTCTTCTTTCCCTTCTACTCTTCGCTCTTACCCTCCTACTCCCCTTTCTTTTTTTCTTTTTTTTTTTTTCTTTTTTTATTTTTTTATTTTTTTATTATTATTTATTCATTTTTATGTTTGTAGGTGTTCTTTGACCAAATTAGCAACTTCAGCCTTTTCGCTATGCGTCGGTCTACCTTTCACCATATTATGCCGTTCATCTCCTCCTCGGCCACTGTTGCTGCTTGCTAGTTGTTTATTTGTGTTTTTTGTTTTGAATAAAAGGTTTATTCTTTTTAGATCTGCCCTCTTGAGCGAAGAAGAATAATTAGGTATGATGGATTATTTGGCACGGCATAAATATTTCGGTCTGAGGGGTTATCTCTCACGGCCGGTTTCAATAAATCTTGTTAGGAAATTTAGTTACCCATGTCTTAGAACTAGTTTACTCGGAGCAAATCTGCTCTATGACTTTAATCTTCTACTAACTCATGTATAATTACAGTTAAAGAACAGGTCTGCTCCGAGCAGACTAGATCTAAGATCACTACAAGAATTTAAGTCTTTAGGGGCGACATTATTTGGACGCTAAAAGTCCTAAAATGGACGCTGTTGACAACAGAGTCGACTTTTGGATGCTAATGGGTTGGACGCTAATCGTCCGACCCTAATGATCAACTATGTGATTATCAGTTGAGCACTACCGCATGCTCAACTATAAAAGGCCTCGCTCCGAAGGTATGAAGGACCACAATTTTCGCATACTAGACATATACACATACTGACTTAAGCATCGGAGGAGGAACCGCCAGCCAACATCCGACGTATCCTCTTAACGTGTGCTTTATTTTGCAGATTTACCACAGGACTCACAGAAAGAATACTCACAAGAGGTAGAGCTCTAGAACCCAAATCCCCTTGGAGTCATTGTGCCAGAAACTGCATCAACAGTTTGGCGCTATCTGTGGGAACGACTATTCGTTCTTACAAAACAAATATCCGTAGCAATGGTGAACACCAGGTCAAGAAGTCGAGCCCTCACTGAAGAACAGCTAGTGCAAGAGAATCAGATGCCTCCACCAGCACATCATAATGTCGGTGACAAAGAGTGCATCGCTTCACTCGAAACGCAAATGGCTCTCCTGATCAAGCAGAATGAGGAGCTGCGGCTTCGATTTCCGTCTCCATCCCAAATCAATCAGGCTGAAGAATCATATGGACTGAGAAACCATGATCATCACTCTGACGACCAGAACCTCCACTCCGATGGTCATAGCCACAAGGGCGAGAGCCGCCCTCCCCTGCGCAGCCATACCCGCAAAGCTGAAAACTCCTGTAAAACAGCAGAACCGCTACCAATCACAGCTCCACAAGGGGAGGTGGATAAAGCATTGGCAGAGCTTAAAATTAAGCTGGAAGCCATGGAGAAGAAGGAGAAATACAAGAATGCAGTGGTGAGCAGACTCTTCGCTGGGACAGAGACACCCTTCACTAAGCAGGTGATTAATCATCCGCTCCCCCACAAGTTCAAAGCACCGCAAATCCTGAGCTATACTGGAGTTGGAGATCTAACCAAGCATCTGGAGAACTATCGGATGCATCTGACTCTACATGCTATTCCCGACGAAATAGCATGCCGAGCCTTCTCGACTACACTCTCGGGAAATGCCAGGGAATGGTTCCGAAGTTTAGCTCCCAATTTCGTGGTAACCTTCGAGGATCTGGCTCAAATTTTTCTCACCCATTTTTTGGGTTACAGAGAAAGGGAGAAACCATCTGGGTACTTATTGACGCTACACCAACGGGAGGGGGAGAGTTTAAAGGAGTTCATGATTCGGTTTAACACCGAAAAATTGAAAGTGGAGGATCCAGTGGATGGTGTAATCTTCTCCGCCGTCTACAACGGAATCTCTCCCGACGAGCCCGTGGCGAGAAAGATCATGAGGAAGCAACCAAATACACTCCAGGAGTTGCTAGACAAAGTAGAGGAGTTCATCAATGAAGCGGAGACCTTGAAGGCAATGAGGTCAGCCAGGAAGACTCCTAAGAAGTAGGAAGAGAAGAAAAGGAAAGATCAACCGGGGTTCGACGCCCCAAAGCATTTCAAAAAGAAGTTTAGCAATCACAACTTCACCCCTCTCAACGCCAACATTTCCAAAGTCCTGATGCAAATTAAAAAGGACCCGGAATACCGAAGGCCTCCTGGAGCCCCGCAGAGTCAAACCTCGGATCGATATTGCGAATTCCACGAGGTCAACGGACACTACATAGAGGGCTGCATCGCCTTACAACATCTCATTGAAAAGTTTATCCAAAATGGTAAACTTGTACGATTTTTAGTAGAACAACGGAGAGCAGCTCCACCTCGGGAGAACTACGTCCGAGAAATTCAGTATCATCCTCCCAGGATTCAGCATTCACAAGAACGGCATCGCAACGGCGGTTCTAACCGTCGAACCCAGGACAGATATCCTCGGGAGGAGAGGATAAGGTGAGAAGAGTACCGAGGAAGGCCAGCGTGCCCAATTCATGAGCCCCAACATCAAGCTAACCTCTCGGAGATCCGCACCATAATTGGGGGATTCGCCGGGGGAGGAGAATCGGGGAGAGCGAAGAAGGCTTACGCCTGACAATTGGGGGGTACTCACGAGATCTATACCATCGGGAGGCCCACGAAGCAATCCCAAATAAATGAAGTGGTGATCAGATTCTCGGACGCAGACTATCTGGGTGTTTCACACCCGCACACGGACGCTTTGGTGATCACACTAACGGTGGCAAATCACAATGTTCATCGCATCCTGGTGGACAATAGAAGCTCGGCAGACATTCTATACTGGTCTGCATTCAAAAAGTTGAATCTGGGACAGGAGAGAATCGTCCCAACCAGTTTCCCTCTAATGGGGTTCACAGGGGAACAAGTACAACCTGTCGTATCAATTGAGCTACCGGTCACAGCCAGATCATATCTAAGGCAGGCGATTATAATGGTACATTTTTTGCTGGTCGACTGACCTTCGGCCTACAAAGCCATCATCGGGAGAACGGCTCTCAACGAACTAAGAGCCATTACCTCCACCCTACATCTCAAGGTGAAGTTCCCAACAGAGCATGTGGCCGGGGAAATTAGGGGTGATCAATGAGCAGCCCGACAATGTTATAACATTTCCATGAAGGAATATCTGAAAGCCCCTGCCCCGGGGAATACCTGCCTGGAAGAGAAATAGCAATTAAAGGGCGGTGAGCCGGTGGAAGATCTTGAAGAATTCTCAGTCGGCGAACCCGACAGAATCGTCAAAATTGGGTCTCAACTAGACCTAATCATCAAAAAAGAACTCAAATCCTTCCTCCGCAATAATTGCGATGTATTTGCTTGGAGCCATGACGACATGCCTGGAATATCAACCTTGGTCATGGTGCACAAACTAAACGCCGATTCCAGTTTCAAACCGGTACAATAGAAGCGAAGGGGATACTCGGCTAAAAAAAGCAAAGCGGCCGCTGAAGAAGTCAAGAAATTGCGGGAAGTCAGATTCATCAAGGAAATCCAGTACACCACTTGGTTAGCAAATGTGGTGTTGGTAAAGAAGTTGATTGGAAAATGGAGGATGTGCATTGACTTAACAGATCTCAACAAGGCATATCCCAAAGACAATTAACCCTTTCCTTGAATCGACCAGCTTGTGGACTCAACTTCGGGACATGAATTACTAAGTTTTATGGACGCATTCTCCGAATACAACCAGATTTCCATGCATGAGTCCGACCAAGAAAAAAGGGCTTTCATGACCGACACGGATTTGTATTGCTACCGAGTTATGCCGTTCGGATTGAAGAATGCTGGAGCTACATACCAACGACTAGTCAACAAAATGTTTCGAAAGCAAATCGGGAGAAACCTGGAGATATATGTAGACGACATGCTGGTGAAAAGTATACAGGTGATCAATCATGCAGCAGACCTAGCCGAGGCATTCGATACGCTAAGGCACTATAGGATGAAGCTCAATCCTTCTAATTGTGCATTCGGAGTAGCCTCGGGCAAGTTTCTTGGATTCATCGTCTCTTGGAGAGGAATCAAAGCCAATCCCGAGAAAATCAAGGCGATCGTGGATATGCAAGCGCCTCAAAGCACAAAGCAGCTTCAATAGTTGACAAGCAGAATAGCGGCATTGAATCGGTTCGTCTCTCGCTCGACCGACAAGTATCTTCCTTTCTTCAAAATCCTGAAGAAAGCCTTCTCCTGGAGTCCAGAGTGCGACAAAGCTTTCTAGGAATTGAAAGAATACCTGGCCAACCCACCGCTACTTAGCCAATTGGTCGAAGGGGAAGCTCTATACTTGTATTTGGCAGTATCGCTATCAGCTATAAGCTTGGCCCTAATCCGGGAAGAGCAAGGGGTACAAAAGCCTGTCTATTTCGTCAGCAAAGCCCTACACGGTGCCGAGGAACGATACCCGAGGATCGAAAAGTTAGCATTCGCCTTGGTCACATCTGCCCGGAGATTAAGGCCATACTTTCAGACGCACACAGTCAAGGTATTGACCGAGTATCCCTTACGAAAAATCCTGCAAAAGCCATATTTGTCAGGGAGATTAGTAAATTGGGCTATAGAACTCGGAGAATTCGATATAAAGTTTCATTCGAGAACGTCTCTGAAAGGACAGGCGTTGGCCGATTTCTTGGCCGAATTTTATGACTCTTCCGAGGAAGAAGAAGCCCATCCGGAAGAGGTGTGGGTAGCCTCTATAGATGGGTCCTCAACTCGGAAATGCAGCGGAATTGGGGTTGTACTCGAAGGACCCAACGGCGAAAAATGTGAAGTAGCCGTACAATTGAAGTTCAGCACCACCAACAACGAGGTTGAATATGAGGCCATAATCCTTGGCATGAACATGGCAAGAGAAATGGGAGCCAAAAAGTTGGAGATCAAAAGTGACTGTGAAGTAGTGGTTGGGCACGTCCGGGGTGAATATGAAGCCCGGGGAAGTAAGATGAAGAAATATTTGGCAAAGGTGAAGGAAATCATGGAATCTTTCAACAAAATAATATTTACAAAGGCTCTTAGAGAAGAAAACTCGCAAGCAGATGCCCTAGCTCATATAGGCTCTGCAATTGAAGAAGAAATCCTAACGGTTGGTCGCCCGATCCAGGAACTAGCCGAGCCTTCAATTGGCCAGACAAACCAAGTGGCATTCATTGAGGAGAAAGAACATTGTCTAGATTGGGGCCTCGACATCCTGCAATTCCTCAAGGAAGGCAAGCTGCCACCCGATAATAAACTAGCTCGGAAGATTCGCATTCAAACAGCACGGTACACACTAGTCGATGGCGTTTTGTATCGAAGGGGTTACACTCTCCCTCTACTCAAATGCCTATCCAAAGACGAGGCTGCATACGTGCTCAAAGAGATTCATGAGGGGGTATGTGGCAGCCACTCGGGAGGGAGAATGCTCGCCCATAAAGCCATCCGAGCAGGATATTATTGGCCAGGAATGAACCGGGACTCCCATTAAGTTATAAACCATTGTGACAAATGCCAACGCTTTGATAGGATGCTGACCAATCCACCTGAAGAATTAAGCCCAGTTTCGGCCCCATGGCCCTTCGCCCAATGGGGGGTTGACCTGGTGGGCCCACTCCCAACGGGAAAAGGAGGATGTCGGTTTGTCGTGGTTGCTGTTGACTACTTTACTAAGTGGGCAGAAGCAGAAGCATTGGCTACAATAACCACTCGGAATATATGGAATTTCCTCTGGAAAGCGGTCATATGTCGGTATGGTATCCCGCATGCTTTTGTAACCGACAATGGAAAGCAATTCGATTGCGAACCTTTCCGAAGTTGGTGTGCCGAGCTCCATATCAGAAATTATTTCTCATCCCCCAGGCACCCTTAGGCCAACGGTCAGGTAGAAGCAACTAATAAGACCTTAATGAAAACTCTGAAGAAGAAACTCGAGGACAAGAAAGGAGCATGGGTAGAAATTCTTCCAGAGGTGCTATGGTCATATAGAACAACCGTCCGAACTCCAACTTGAGAAACCCCTTTCTCTTTGGCAGTCAGATCCGAGGCCGTCATCCCAGTCAAAATCGGATCGATCAGTTTCCAACTGAAGCATTACAACCCCGAGATGAACAAAGAAGGAATAAAGCTAAGCCTGGACTTGCTCTAGGAAAGGGATGATGCTCAGACAATGATGGCAGACTATCAACAGAGGACAGCCAGATATTTCAATAGAAAAGTTCATCCGAGACAATTCAAGATTGGGGATTGGGTCCTTCGGAAGGTTAGCATAGCCACCCGGGATCCAACAGAAGGAAAACTTGGGCCAACCTGGGAAGGGCCATACAAAGTTGTTTGGAGCTACAGGCAAGGAGCCTATCATCTACAGGACACGGAAGGAAAGCCACTATCGAGACCTTGGAATGCCGAGCACCTAAAAAGATATTATCAGTAATTTTCCATTGTACTCATTTTCTTTGTAATTTTGAATTATTTATGAAAACCAATTTATGACGACTCATTTAAGCATCGGAGAACCCTTGGTCAAAACGACCATGGGCCCGATAATACATTCCCTGTCTTGTAGTCGCCTTGGAACAAGGAGAGAACCCTAAACAAAAAAAATCTTCCATCTTGGGAACTAGGGAGTAAACCCTCAGAAAAAAAAATCTTCCACCTCGGGAACTAGGGAGTAAACACTCAGCAAAAAAATCTCCCACCTCGGGAACTAGGGAGTAAACCCTCAGCAAAAAAAATCTCCCATCTCGGGAACTAGGGAGTAAACCCGTAGCAAAAAAATCTCCCATCTCGGGAACTAGGGAGTAAACCCTTAGCAAAAAAAATCTCCCACTTCCGGGAATAGGGGGTAAGCCCTCAACCCAACTGGGGTTCCTACCGAGAATTCATCAAACACGAAATTTTCAAGAACAACAAACAAGTAAGGCCAAAAGACACAATAGTCAAAGGCAACCATTTCATTCAAAATCTTACATCACAAGAAGATTCAGTTACAACGAATCAAGCCAGATCAATTACAGGAAATGTCAAGTTACAACAAATGAAATGCTATTTGTTTATCCAACTACACCAAAGGTATCATATCCGGACTCGATCTGGTACTCTACGTCCAAAGTGACGTTGAACAAATCAAATTTGAGCAATCGTCCAGGTATATGATGAACAAAAAAATTAAAGCCCTGAAAGGCCATTGCCATTCATATCGAAGGCTACCGACAGTGACCTTCACCGGATGAACCCTCTTTCTCAAGAGCCCTAGCCTTCCAGAGCTGGTATTTCCTGCGAAGTCTCCGGCACTTCTCTTCCTCCTTCAAAAATAGCTGGGTGGCAGAATAAAAACTGGAGGCTTTCTCCCGTCTTTTCTCATGAATACTAACGAGATATGCCTCAAGATCAGCAATTTGTCGATCTCACTACTCCAACTGCCGGTCTTTCTAGGCTATCTGGTAATCCTTTGCTTCGATATCGAATGCCAACTTTGCCAACTGGTTGGAACGATTCACCAGGCACTGCTCTTGAGCCTCCAACAACAAGCGCAGTTCGGCGATTTCAGCCTCGAACTCGCTGGGAGCATGAGAATGAGGCTGTTCAGTTGGAGGATGAGAAGAAGATGCCATGCCTCCAAGAAACAAAGAGGAAGCAGAAGCAATCGAGGACTCTGTCTCCGCTAAACTCCCAGAAGAATAAACAGAACCCATGAAGAAAGAAAGTGAAAAGAAGAAATAAACGTCAGTCGAATGAAAAATTCTTTCAACCCTACGGGGTATTTATAGTGCAAAAACCTTGGGAAACGAAAAGTCACCTTTAAATGTGAAGGGACATCCCGCCCAGTGTCGCCTGGGAAAATCAAACGACGACACACCACGTGTCATATCATCGAAGGCCGTGCTCGTAATAATGATAAGCCTCGAAACCTGGAACGACGGATACTAGCAGGCTAGCGGAATATTTAATGACCGAGGATCACAATTTATTCCAATCCTCGGTCACGGGGGGTAGGTCACCCAACCACAAAAGTGAAGATATTTAAAGGCGCACGAGAAAATCAAAAAACATATGCATTCAAAGCAAAAGTATAAGTCAAGAAGACCAACGATAGTTCAGATAAAAAGAAACAAAAATCCTTATATAAAACAAATCAAAATGTTTAAGTATGGGATTCGTCAGCATCATCATCTATAAGAATCTTGGGACCAAAGGGCTCGAGGGGTAAATTTGCTTCCGAGCGGAACCCATGTACGTTAACTTCTGGACCATCGGGAATCAACTCCCGGCCGGCGTCGACCATTTCGTCAATAGCAGCAGCTGGCACCTCCAAGAAATTTGACTCCACTGTGGCGGGATCGATGCCAAAATGATCTCTGCGGACGGTGAGGTACCGATGGTTCTCAAAACCCCAATGAAATCCGCAGGCCCATAAAAGGTCCCAGAGCCAAGGAACAAATGACAGCACCGCAAGATAATGAACTGTTTTGGCTTTCTAGTACCGGTACCCTTGGCAAAATCGATCGCACCTGGATCGAGACGCCTCCAAATCATTTACAAGCTTCTCACGGGCATCTTTCGACTGAGATATTTGAGCCTCAAGCGTCTCAGAAAATTTTCGAAAACCCTCATCAAAAACCCGAACCTCAGAAAGCTCCTCAGCGATCTTCACATTCTCTGCAACCAACCGGACAGCAGTAGATTCCGCCTCCGCATCCTAGGTCACCAGCTCCTGGCCATCTCGCTCGGCAACAGCAAGGTGCGTCTGAAGATGAACATTAGCCAACTTCGATTCACTGAGCCCATGTTGGGTCTCTAAAAGCTCATCCTCCTTCCTTGCTAGCAGACGACGGAGATTCTCCACCTCGGAACCTGGGTCTTGAGAGCTAGAAGCTTCTTGCCTCTGGCTTAGTTTTCGAACTAAGTCCAGCAGCTCAACCCTTTCATCAGGGTACTCTAGTTGACCCTTCTGAAACTCCTTATACCAACTCGTGATAAGAGTAGAACTCTACAGGAAGAAAAATCGTGTTAGAATCAGTAAAAGCATTTCATACCAAAAAGGGGGGAGAGAAAGCTTACAACATAGTGACAATGGATCAACTTGTCCATGAACATCTCGAGAGTAAGACGACCCTCCCCCCGAGTATAGTCTGCTGGAAGCAACCTAGTAACTACCAACAAAGGGTTTCCTGCCAAACCTGAGGCCAAAGACCTAATAATTGGAGAACTCCTCCGAGAATGTCCCCTAATCGGCTGCCCTCAGTATACAGGAGGTTGATTGGAAGGCCCAACCGGCAGGTCAACCAGCCTATCCTCGGAAGGGGAGGAAGTACAAGCCTCATAACGAGTGGCCACTAGTTCTCCCGACTCCCGAGATTGCACTTCTAAAGGCACTATGTGAAGGGGAGCAACCTCCATTGCAGGAATAGGCTCGGAGGCCTCATTCGAACCACGGGGAGGACTGAAAGTAATCGGCCCAGAATCAAACCAAATGGAGGACAACACGTCCAGGAGGTCCCGTGACTTGTCCTCCCTTCTTTTCTTCAAAAACGGTTCCTGGGGTGCCTTACCCCTACCAGCCTTCCTCTTCAATATCGACGGGTTTGTCATAGGCCCGGGATCCAATGAAACCTGGCCTTGACCTTGGGAATCGGACAGCTTGGAAGCTGGGCGCGATTCCTTCGAAGCAGATGTCACATTCGCAGATGGCTTCCTCGAAGAGGAGACATTCTTGTGTGCCCGACTCTTCTTGCTCGGAGCCCGAGCAGGCAACTTCGAAACTGCCTTATCATCAGCTGGGTTGGATCTCTTAGGGTTCCCATGACGATCCCAAATGACTTTACCCTCCGGAATCTGGTACCCCAAACACTCCCAAAGGGCGAAATCATTAACAATGTTACCAAAAAGCATTCGATCTGCATTCTTGGGAAGTGGAGAGAACTCCAAGATATGGCCAACCCGACCTTGCTGCTTCAGGCTCAATGCAGGACACTCTTTCCTTGCGGCGGAAATGGAGTAAGAACGTAAAAAAAAAAAAAAGAAAAAAGAAAAAAACAAAAGGAAGAGCTAAAAACACTCACAGCTTTCTCGAAAAACTCCTCACTCTCGGGGAACAGAATGTTGAACGGGTAAAACCTCAGACTCTGACGCCTCCCAAGTCTCGGATATGTAAAAAAACTGCTCCGCCCACTGCTTATTGTTGGAGAAAGTTTTTCCGAGCTCGATAAACTGGTTCTTCTCATGAACCATAAAGGGGACCATCTCGGAAGTAGGGTAAAAATGGGGCCCGAATATATTAAAAAACTTGGGGATCGACAGGGTTTTCTCCGGGAACACAGAAGGCCATAACAGAAGGGTAGCCATGAAATAGCACCAGCCGTTCGGCATAAGTTGGGCAAGAGCCACCCCCAAGAAGGACTGCATCTCTCTCACTATAGGAGAAAAGGGGAGATGAACCCCCGCCATGAACATACGTTCGTGAACGCAGATCTCCCCGAGACCTCCGACCATTCCAGTTGAACCATCCAAAAAATGCAGCGAAACTGACGAGGGTATATTGCAATTATGGCGAAGTAGCCTCTCATCCTCCACCGAGAAGAAGGATCTTTGCTGGCGCGCAAAATCTAAACGCAAAGATGAAGGAGACCCTTCACCGATCAGACGCACCCTGGCTGAAGAACTGCTTCAATGACGAACCAAAGGAATCTCCGATGATTGCTCATCGACGATTTCGTCAACCTGAATCGGAAGCTTCTGAGAGGACATGATCACTGGAAAAATCAGATACTCTAAGATTTGGGAAACAGATGAAATCTAGAAGGCTTGAACAATAAAAATTGGTGCCAAAACCTTTATAGGGAAGAAAACTCGGACAGAGTGCAAAAGCATTTAATGCAAGAACATCACGAGCCTGTAGTCACGCTTGAATCGAAGAGATGCGAGCTAGTCTTCCCTTTAAGAACGCAACCATAGGCACCCATTCACTAATTGGAATTCGTTTCGTCAAGTTTTCGAAACACGCCTAGCGAAACATGTGGACAAGCAACGGCGCATTTACGCGGATAAGGAAAAAAGATTTGAAAACCGTAGAGTAGCAACAAATCTCAAAATATCTAGGGCGTACAAATGTCAGGTTCCATACCAAGAAAAACGGCTACAGGGAACCAAGCATAGAAAGAAACCTGAACGGTCAACACTAATAGAAGATCAAGAGTTTAAATTCTCTCCTCCCGAAGTCTCGGCAAAAGGAATTTGGGGCGTAACTATTACATATAAACCCGGAGCCCGAAGCCCACGGGTTATCCCAAACACACGAGCCAAGGGCCCACGAGCCTAGGAAAGCCCAGTACATCCAAATAGGCCCACCCAAGGCGCCCATTCGAAAACAATGGATACGACATCGTCCCATGCACTCCCGGGTAGCCAAAACCCGAGCATAGAATCCTTATGAACCTCCCACACTTAACGTCCAGATACATAGGCCACCCGCGCCTAGCAAGATAGTCGGGACGGTTATGATCCTGCTCTTAAAACCTCTTCGCAGATACAGGCCATCCTCAGACCAATGTATATAACGGCCTCCTATCAGTCATAAAGAGAAGGAGTGCAAGCATTAACCCTTCTTACCGTTACGACTGTATCCCGGATCTTCCGCCCGGCCATCGTAACCACCTCCACATGCTTAACTATAAAAGGCCTCACTCCGAAGGTATGAAGGACCACAATTTTCGCATACTAGACATATACACCTATTGACCTAAGCATCGGAGGAGGAACCGTCGGCCAACATCCGGCGTATCCTCTTAACGTGTGCTTTATTTTGTAGATTTACCACATGACTCATAGAAAGAACACTCACAAGCGGTAGAGCTCGAGAACCCAAATCCCCTTGGAGTCACCTTGCCGGAAACTGCATCAACAACATGTTATACATCTAAGGTACATATTTATTGCTATAAATTGCTTTAAGCTATATTATGATTTAAGTATATTAAGTTATGAAAGTATGTTTATAAGAAATAAATTTATGTTTTGAAAGTTATGTTATGAAAGTAAAGGAAAAAGTTATGGTTTCCTTCATGGGATATCAGTACAAAATGTAAAGGAATAGACTAAATAGAATAGGATTTCAGTCCTTGGGTGAGAGGCCATTGCACCAGTATAGTCATGTGTTACGAGAATGGAGTTTTATGCGGAATAATTATTAATAATAGGACATATTAAAATATATGATACTGATAGGTGAGTGGAGCTACCAAAAGAGAAAGGTGGTACTCTTTAAATAGAGTACAGTGACCGACTTAACCAAGGAATACAAATTAGACTTGGACTAGGAAAACAAACCTACTAGACTTGGAAATAAAAACGGAATCTGACTTCCTTTTGGGAATAAATCAGAATCCCACTCAACTTGGGAAAATCTAACTTCCTTTGGGAATAAATCAGAATCCCACTCAACTTGGGAAATAATTATTGACCGAATGGAATAAACTTCCTTATTGAAAACAGCTACTCATATGTTTAGGGCTGACGTCATTAATTCTCATAACATTCCTCCCCTGTTAAGAGGGTCCTTTTCCTCGAGGACAAAATCTAGAAACCTTGCTTGGAATTCAGCCACCTTTTCCCACGTAGCATTTGTGGGACTAAATCCTTGCAAATGTATGAGAACCTCCTTGCTATTGATGTTGCCTCTGTAGGCTAGAGCTGCTTGTGGTTGAATGGCTGGATGGTTACGTGAATGCTTTTACATACACGTAATGGGATAGATTGTTAGGTTTTGAGGGAACTTAGACCCTTTAGATTCGTTGAAGGGAACTAAAACATTTTCAAACAGAAAGTTTGGATTAATTTTCTTGTTCCTTTATTCATAACATAACGGCCTTTAAATAAGTAAACTATTACAATATTTTCTAGGGCTGAGTCATCAATTCTTATTGGAATATAAATTAGGGTTGAGTCATCAAGACTCTTACATGAAAATAAATAAAGACAATATAAAATAAAAATAAACACAGTAAAATATTCTACGGTATCATATATTTTAATATATCCTACTATTAATAATTATTCCGCATAAAACTGCATTCTCGTAACATTCTTTTCCCCTTGAAGAGGACCTTGTCGGTTGCTGGATGTATGCAAATAACAATGCAAACCAATTAACAATACTGAAAAAGTACCTTAATCACTCAGATTGGCTCTTGAAGTTGGATTCATAAACTCTTAAACAAAAATTCTGACCCATTTTTTTTCTTTTTATCTTTTTTTTTCTGCTGACTTTGCCCTTGCATAGAGTCTTCCGGGTCTTCACGTCTCTTTAAGAAAGATATAAGATGACAAGATATCATATCCCACAATGAACATCACGTGGCTACCAAGTGTCAAAGTGGAGAAAGTTTTAAGTTTCCTTATCACAATTCTTCAATTTCTTTTCTCTTTTTTGATGCAATCTCACTTTCTTTTTTTATTTTTTTCCGAAATTTCACGACTGCCCTTTTTTCTTCTTCATCTATAGGTGCCTTCAGCACCTCCTGCAATATCCAACTTAGAAAGGAATAATCTTTAAGCTTTGATGAGAGCCTTGTAGTTTTTTTGTCTTGACCTTTCAACCGCTTTCTAGAGGGTCGTTTTCCTGGTGAATACAGTTCCACCTTCGCGGGCATGGTGGATTGACGTGCAAGATGGTAGAGCGGTAGCGATCGAAGAAAATGCCAACAAGTGGGAACACTGCTAGAGCGGTACATTTGGAGCAGTGGGTTTGAAGTCTTGGATGGCTGTGGCGGTGGACTTTATGACGTTTGGTTTGGGTGTGGTTGGATTCCACTGGGTTGTTGGCTGTAGTGGTTGGTAGAGGCATGTATGGGTTGCTTGTGATTGAGGTTGTAGTGTATGCTATCAAGGGTGGGTTTCTTCCATTAGGGTTCTGTTTTGCTTTTGGTTTTATGATGTTGGTGGTGGCTAGGAATGGGTCATGCGGTTTGACTGAGTAGTGGCTAGGGTCAAATATAGGTTGTGGAGGTATGAGATGTTGTGTTTGGGTCAATTGGGTGGCCAAAGGGGTTGAATGGAGTAATTGAACCTTTTGTGGCTGCTCATAGAGATCTCCATCCAATTTGGCCTTAACTTCTTCCATCTTTCTTCATCACACGTTTCATCATGTTTCAAGATGAACGATTTGTTACACATAACGAGATAGATTGTTAGGTTTTGAAGGAACCTAAACCCTTTAGATTCGTTGAAGGGAATGTAAAACCTTTTCAAACATAAAGTTTTGATTAATTTTCTTGTTCTTTTATTTATAATATAATGGCCTTTAAATAGGTAAACTATTACAATATTTTCTAGGGCTGAGTCATCAGCTCTTATTGTAATATAAACTTGGGCTGAGTCATCAAGACTCTTAAATGGAAATAAATAAAGACAATATCAAATAAAAATAAACACAATAAAATATTTTATGGTATCATATATTTTAATATATCCTACTATTGATAATTATTCCGCATAAAACTCCATTCTTGTAACATCATGGTTGGTATCACTACTCACATTAGCATAATCAGGCTTGTGTGCCCTTCACGATGTCAACATAATTGTACTTGTAGGAATGGTGCGCCACCATGGCATCAGCATAGTCATGGTTGGTATCACCAATGACGTTAGAATAATCAGGCTCGTGTGTCCTCCACAACTTCAACATAGTTATGATTGTTCCACACATGATGTCAAAATAGTCACAAGACTTGAAACGTTAGTATATTATAGATCGTGCAAGGATGCCTTTCCTAGTATTATCTTGCTATCAACATAGTTGTGACTGGTATCACCATTGACCTCAACATAGTCAAACTAGTGCCCTCTCCACGACGTTAGGATAGTCATGGTTGTGTCACACATGACATCAACATAGTTACGTGGGGCTCATGATGTTAGTATAGCCACAGATTGAGCAAGGATGTGTGTCTCAATATTACCATGGCATTACTATAGTCATAGTTGGTATCACCAATGACGTCAGGATAGTTAAGCTCATGTACCCTCCACGACATCAACATAGTCTTTGATGTAGATTGAGGTGCATGGGAGTTTTATGAGCCAGTTGAGAGTAGATACAAATGTCCAGAAAGTTGTTCCAGACATGTGTTCCAAACAAGGATACAAGCTCATTCAGAAGAGCTAATGAAGAAGGTAGAAGGACGAGCACAAAAAGGCATGTTTGCTATCTCCTGACGAGACTACACTTGAGATAGCCCAGGCGACTTCTAGAAGCAGTTGTCTACTACCTCATTTGAAGTCCGTACGAACGACGCCAATTCACGTCCATCACAAACGTGTAATACTAGGATAAAATCACCTTTTTAATTATAAGAGTTAAAGATTTCTTAACCGGTTAATAATTCCTTAAAAACAAAATCTTAAAACACATGGCCTAAACCTCAATTTATTAACCCGAGCCCTTAAGACCTATTAGCAAGCAAAATCCCCGAAACACCCTCATTGGGCAATCGCTAGCCCAGGGGACCTCATGAGCGGTCGCATGAACAGTGCAACACTCCTTGTGCAATATCCAATCGTACCTCTGAGCATTTTTTACCTTTTATGAATAGTACACGGCACTCGCTGCAATAGTATGCGAGCACTCATTGACCAATTTTTAGACTCCTGGACAATACCCAAATTGCACGCCTAAAAGCATGTTTAATTCGTTGTGAATAGTATACAAGCGCTTGCACCTTTCAGGATTTCTCCTACAGTGCCCTCAGTTTTTTTCCCTATATAAATCCACTCTCATACGACCCCCAACCCTCATTTCAGCCCCTGTTACCCTAGAGAAACTTTGCTTGGTTGATTTTTGAGAGTTTGTAAGGTTTGTGAGTGTTCTAGGAGAAGGAAGCTTCGAACTCTTGCTATCTTCTATGGTAAATTCTTGACCCTTCCTTTGTGCTCTTTTCAATTATTGATTACTACTCTCTTAATGTTACAAGTTGTACCAAATGCATAATAAGTTCTTGTACCATTCTTCTTGTAAAGCCGAGAATGATTTCAAAAGGTTTTCAACCCACCCTTATTCTCTTTAAAAGTTGCATGATAAAATGTTTGGACTTGGATATGCTTATTTCTTAACAAAATTGATAAGTGCCAAATATTCCATATTTGGACCCCTTTATTTACATTAGTTAATCCTTTAGTTGTGTCATTATTTAATGTTTTGTATTACTTTTGTGTTTTTAGTATTTTGTAGGTCGTTGAAGAAAAACTACAGCTTTAAAGGGAAAAATGCAAATTTTGGAAGAAAGCATACTTTGAGAAGACCTAGATGATGTGGTTAAGTTTAACCAAATCCAAGAAAAATGTTAAATCGGATTAAAGATCAGATTGGATTAAATTTCAGATTGGATAAGATTTCGGATTGGATTCAAATTCAGATTCTGTATATGTCTCAGTATCTTGACCATAACTTTCCGTTCAAATATTGGATTGAAGAAATTCAAGTGGCATTGGAAAGTTAACTCAAAATACTACAATTCGTTGTGAAATAGGATTTTCCTCATTCGGACGGTTACTATGCCAAAATCGCCCTGCAATAAAAGGTCACAAGTTTGGACGAATCCTATTCCGATTTCAGACTTCTATTTTGACTGGGAGACAGACCTTCGAATTATCTAGGTTTAATAGCGCTTCTAGGACTTCCCTAAGCCTATAAATAGACTTCTTTGCATTCAAGAAAAGATAGAATTCTAGAGAGCAAAATTCTACAGTTTTTCTCTTTTTAGTTTAGGTTTTCTTTAAATTTAGATTTTATTTTTATGTGGAGCTAAATTCCTAACTAAGGTTGGGGATGGAGCCTCACCGATGAAGAACATCAATACTTTCATGTTAGTCTTTATTTATCTGATTTTATTGGGTTTAATATTTCAATTGTTTTACTTCTTTTCAATGTGTGGAGTAATTCTTGGATATCTTTTGTGATTCAAGGATACACTTGATGATTTAAGATAATTTCATATAATTGATTGCTTGATTTTATTTGCCTAAATAATTGGATATCCCTTGTGATTTGTTCTACAGATACATTTGGTGTTTCAATTAAGATTGAATATCTTTTGTGATTTATGGATTTAATTGATATTGGGTTCCTCTTGTGATTGTGCAATGAATGGATACATGAGATGATTTTGATTAATTGTTTGAACAATAGTAAAACATATCTAAGATTTTAATTGTGAGAACTTCAGATTAATATTGATAAACATGGAAGTATGTTGTTATGATTCGGTGAGTGTGAATTCCCAAACCTTAGTATTTTATCTCTTAGTTTAGTTTATTTAATTTATGTTTGTCTTTTAATTTTTAAAACCAAAATTTAAAACCCTTTTGGAACTAGGTTAGGATTTAATTAGTTTAGATTTAAATTACTCTTTCAAAAATACAATTCTCCATGGGTTCGACCTTGCACTTGCAATCCATTAAACTACAAACGATTCGTGCACTTGCGAGTTAAATAAATTTGCACAACAAAAACCAATAATAATGTTTTAAAAGGCTTTTCAACACTTTTTTTTTTTTTTTTTTTGTGATTCTTTTTTGTTGTGCTTTCTTGTGGCACAGATGTTTATTTTGAACCTAAGAAAGAAGATACCGACCCATAGCTTTAGATAGAAGCCTGGAAGCATTTTTGGGGATTTCTCGCCAAAACCTAGCCTCTGGCCGAACGCTCGCCCTAAGGAATGAGCGCTCGACTAGAGAGCGGGTTACACACCCCTTAACCCCATAAATGTGTGCAAAGGTTTTAACAGTCCCTTTTTGTTAGATGAAACCTTGTAGAGTTCTCTAATACTTCTTATAATGATGAGTCGTGTTTCGTTATAGCAGAGATTCATGATGTCGGAGGACTCGAGCGAGCAAATGAGGTAAGTAAACACTTATGAACGCTTTCCTTAAAAACGTGGGATTTGTCAGCTGACTGACTACGCGATTACGCGTGTAGTGATCCAAATAATTAATTAGGCTTAGGACAACTTAATTAGAGGGTTAATTGGACTTTGGGTTACTAGGGACACATGGAATGATATTTTTTGCATTTTTAGAATTTCAAAGCTACAGTGGACGAACGCTCGCGTGGGGGCCCACACGAGCACTGGCCTGACAACCGTACACCAGTGCTCTAGGGGGGACCATGGCGAGCCCTCGTTGACTTTTTATTGACCATTAGTTTTTACCCGTGCATGCCACCTGTAACTCTAAACCCTCTGATCTACAGTACACGAGCGCTGGCACCTTTCCAGGATTTTCCTATTTTGCCCTCAGCCACTTTTCCCTATAAAAACCCACCCCCCCCCTCCCCCATTCGAGCATTTGAACGTTTTCAGCCTCTAGAGCCTTAGAGAAACCTTGTTGGGTTGGTTTTTGAGTGTTTGTGAAGATTGACTGAGTTCTTAAAGTTGAAGGAGGAGCCCTTCTTGGAGAACATTGCCTTGTGGAGGTAACCACTACCCTTCCCTTTTATTTTGTTAGGTTATTATGCTAGTTTCTTGTTCTATAGTAGTTTAATCGTTAGAATCTAGAAGTTATGCTTTAATCTCGTTATAAACTTTTCCTTTCCATTAGACTTAATCGTGTATTCAAAGGCATTGTGTTGATTAGGAAGTGCTAGAAACCCTTTCGTGGCCTTAGGACTAGTTGGAGGAGTAATGCAACTCGGATAATGGTTTCTAGTTGTGCGCTCGAGCGCACCTGTGCTCGTTACGCCCTGTGACTTCGATCAATCACACTAATGAGCGTACCTGCTTTCTGGAACTGCGATCGAGCACCCGCGTGTTGCAATCGAGCGCACACGGGGCATTATATTAATTTTCTTCATTTTTTTATTACCTTAAACCGACTTTATGTTATTAATTTATTAGGGTTAGGGTTTTGGGAGTCTTTATTTCGTTATTTTATTAGGTTTAGAGTTTGGGGGGTATTTATGTCATATTTTGTTAGGTTTAGGGTTTTGGGCTATAAATATATGTTTATAGCCTCCATAGAAAATCAATTGTTGTTTATTATTGATTTTGCTGAATAAGAATTACTCATAGGTGAGTTTTCTTCCTATTTTTCCTTGAAATCATAGATAGATTATATATTTTGAGAAGAATTCTTAGGTCATTGATAGACTCAAGATCTAGAATTTGTTATCTGCTACTTTATTGTT
Organism: Corylus avellana; assembly: GCF_965113065.1. Lineage (NCBI taxonomy): Eukaryota > Viridiplantae > Streptophyta > Magnoliopsida > Fagales > Betulaceae > Corylus > Corylus avellana. The sequence continues at coordinate 26,053,522 of NC_142490.1, read as the reverse complement.
GTTCTTCGCTGTAACCCACCAAGTCACGCTGCGTCAGTTGGTATTAGAGCTCAATTACTTTCCATGAATAGGGAGGAGTAACCGCTTTGCAGACATGAACGAGGTGCACGTGCGCACGGAGACAGCATGTAAGGAGCAACCGGCAATTTGCTTGTAGCACATGAGTGGTGGGCCAAACTGTTGTCGTCGCCAACCAAGACTATGATTCACGGAGGCGGATGGCAAATCTATTGCTGAACATTATCGACACATGGATGATCGATTCAGGGCTATGAGGGATCAAATTGAACACCTCACTACCCAATTATCCAACTTGTGTGGTCAACATGGGAACGGATCTAGAAACCCGTTTGCGGTATGTTGAACGCACAGATGTCAGCACCTTGCGCAAGCTTATGCCAATCGGCAGGTGTTGTGCAAATATCTACCTAAATTAATAGGCAAATAATTGTACGTTTTACCCGCAAGTGCACAAGGTCAACATAGTAGTATATGATGTAAGTACTGGATCATTCCTTAAGTAAAACAAAGGTAGGGCTTTGATATCCACCACTAATTATGTTTAGATAATATATCAATATGCCAATGTTTTGATCATGTTATGTATATCTAATGTTTGTCAACCTAAGGGCATGAGTATATACTCCTTAAGCTATAGATTTTCCTAAGCAACAAGTTAGGCATGGGTGTATACTCTAACTCTTTTCTTTCTTAAAGGATTTAGCATGGGTGTATACTAAGTTGTTCTTTAAGAAAGCATGATTCTGTGAATCGACAAACACATGAGGCCTAGAGCATGGGTGTATACTCCCGGTTCTCCATGTTGATTAACCCAAGAATCCGGTGTGGATTTCTTTTGTTACTTTTATTAAACTCAGGACTCGGTCATCCAAATTGATTTAACTAACTAGTCCATACCACATACATATGTTGATCAGGCAAACACATGAGGAATTTATGAAAACAAGAATTAATCAAGTTAAATATCATAATATGATCATCACAAAGGCGCCAATATTGAATATTAACTAAACATAACTAGGGCTTCAATCTAGCCCTACTAAGTAAATTAGTTACACATGAGTTTGATGTTAAACATCTTCATAAAATAAAAAGAAAGGAAAAGAATAAACCCGAAACTTGAACTTGAATAGCTCCAATTCTTCTCCTTGGAAATTGTGTGTATATTCTAGAGGTTTAAGGATTGATTTATAAGCCTTAGTAATACTCTAGAAACCCTAAAAATCGTAGGGTTTGAGCCCTAGTTCGCGCAAAGTTACAAAACCCTAGAAATTACACTTTCCATATCAAGACTGGCGGCTGACTTGCTCATCAAGCATGGGTGCGCTCGATCGCAGCCCATGTGCGATCGATCGCATGACTGCGATCGATCCTCTCGTACTAGGCACTCTATTGCAGGTGCCTTGCGCTCATGGTCTTCGCCTGTAGTGCGCTCGATCACAGCTCCCCTATGATCGATCCCACTACTAGAGCCTCCAATTTTCTTCAAAATCGCTCTTTAAGGCCGTAACTTTTGAGATTGCTTCATTTTCTTCAAAGGACCTACAAAAACAAAGAAAACACATAAAAGAACTAAAATGGCATAAATTAACCAAAACTAAAGGATTAACAAATGTAAGTTAAGGGCTAAAATATGAATATTTTGGCACTTAACATGGGGTGAGTAGATTCGAACTCAAAATTCCGAAATTCGATGAGGATCTAGAACCCTACGAATTTCTGGATTGGGTGTTGGCTTTGTAAGAGGTTTTTGAATTCAAGGGGGTGCCTCATGAACAACGAGTCTCTTTGGTGGTACATACATTCCGGGGAAAAGTTGGTGCGTGGTGGCAACAACTGAAAAAAACGAGGAAGCGGGAAGGCAAATTGAACATCAATAGTTGGGAAAAACTATTGAAATATTTGCGGGTCACTTTCTTGCCCCATAGTTATACCACGGGCCAGAAGTCACAAAATTGGGGACAAGGGTTTATGGTTGTGACAAAGAAAATAGAAAATTCCTACAAAAAAGAGGTATTTAGGGAAACATGGAGTGAGGCGAAGAGTCCACGATAGACCAATTGGACCCCTACTTGCAAACCACAAATCCATAACCCGAACCCATATTCTGTGGAGGAAGAAAAAGAATCTGTGGATGAAGAGTTTCAGGAATCCGAATTCATTGATGAAGAGTTCATACATGAAGATGTTGCAGTTCCTTCGCAAGGATTCATGGATTGGGATTCCCCACCAACCTATGATGACGATTTCTATGAGGGAGAGCCGATTGAAGGACCTTTGGCATTCGACGTAGAGGACGAGTACGAAGAGGATGGGTTTTCTCCCATGTTTGGCGGGCTCTACCCCGAAGAAGATGACCAAAAGGAAGAGTACAAAGAAGATGGTTTTTCTCCCATGTTTGGTGGCCTCTACCTCGAAGATGATCAATTGGAAGAAGAAGAGCCCACAGGTGACATCGCCAATTATAAAAAGATTGATAAAGACTTTTCAGGTGAAGTGCCTAATTATAATGATGAAGGGGTTGATTATGTTGATTTCCTTGGTGTTGAAAGTATTTTAAATTCTCCTAACAACAATTGTCGTGACTTCTATGCGGATGAGGAAAATTATATGTTCACAAGGGAAACAACGGTTGACCCGTCCTTGAGTATCTTCATGGCACGTGAAATAGAGAAGGAACGAGAGAAGAACGGCAAATCTGAAGTATTGCCAAGTGGTGTGTGGGGCTTTCATGTCAACCACCAAGGTATTTCGATGATGAGAAGCGTCACGCTTATTGTGGGATGTTACCTTCTCTTGATCTTGAGGAACGACGAGTGGAATGAGTTGACTAAGCATCTGAAGGACCGTGGAAAGAACCAGTCGAATTCTCTCCAACCAGGGGAGAATGATGCAACTCGGATAATGGTTTTTGGTAGTGCGCTCGAGCGCACTAAAGTGCGATTGAGCGCACCTGAACTCATTACGCCCTGTGATTGTGATCAATCACACTATCGAGCACAGCAGCTCTCCGGAACTGCGATCGAGCACCCGCGTGCTACGATTGAGCGCCCGTGTGCTGCGATCGAGCGCACGCGGGGTATTATGTTAATTTTTTACGTTTTTTTTTATTATCTTAAACCGACTTTATGTTGTTACTTTATTAGAGTTAGGGTTTTGGGAGTCTTTATTTCGTTATTTTATTAGGTTTAGGGCTTTGGGGGTATTTATGTCATATTTTATTAGGTTTAGGGTTTTGGGCTATAAATATTTGTTTATAGCCTCCATAGAAAATCAGTTGTTGTTTAATATTGATTTTGTTGAATAAGAATTACTCATATGTGAGTTTCTTCCTATTTTTCCTTGAAATCATAGAGAGACTCTATATTTTGAGAAGAATTCTTAGGTCATTGATAGACTCAATATCTAGAATTAGTTATCCGCTACTTTATTGTTGTTCTTCGCTGCAACCCACCAAGTCATGCTGCATCAAGGAGGCACAGGAAGCATTTGGACCAAATGAGGTTCTACTTGAACCTCACTGGCCGAACGCTCGCCCCTATGGATGAGCGCTTGACCAGAGACATTTAGGGGAGGCCTTTTTGGCCGAGCACCCAACGACCCCTGTTTTTGAGTCTTAAGTTTGTTTTAGTTGGACTTAGGACTAATAGAAGATTTTTCACAGATTTGGAGAACCCGGACCATTCAGAGGAAGCCTTGGAAAACTCGTTCGACCTAGGTGAGTTTTAACTTACATAATGCTCGCCATTTACTTTTCCACTTTGCACGACTATTTTTTGTACCAAAACATGCATATTTACAACTCTCATGATATACACTTTGTTGCACATAAATTCTAGCTTTTTGTGAAAATGTGCTACTTAAAAAAATAATGACATTAAGACTTGTAAAAGCATGCATGTAAAATATGAAAAAGATTAATTGCATCATATGACATGGTACACCGGTACGTGCGGGAGAACGGTCATGGGCTTACTATACATGTTAACTTTATGGTCAAATGTGTGTGTGATATATGGGCCTTAGATCCAATGGTTATTTCATGACTAGCGCAGCCTTAACGGACGGTCACTACAGGACGTACATCATTAGTAGTGTGGGTCACTCGAGGTCGGATTCGGTCGTACTGCTAGTATTATGGATGGTAGCATACAATGGTCGGGGCACCGGCATTGTATTACAGGTCTCTCGGGACTGTGCCAACCCTACTGAGAATGGGTAATATCTTGGGTAGACCATACTGTTACTCATGATTATAAGCTTGTATTATATCTATATTGCATCCATGGATAACGATCATACGTAAAATGTTACATCCTTTAACAAACGGAGTTCATTACTAACATGGCATGAGTATTATGTGCATTAACCCTCACTAAGTCTTAGACTTATCCCTTTTTATTTTCCCTCCATTATAAATTGCATGGTTTAGCTAGCATAAACAAAGATGCCTACTGACCAGACTTGGGTGATTGCTCAAAACTTGATTAGAGTCGTTTTTGAAGACATGGATCTAGTGTGGCTAAAATCCGTGTAGGACGATGGAGGAACCATACGGGCGGAGATAATCGAGATTGTTATCATGTTAGCATTACTCAAGATTAGGAGATGATCTTATTATCTTATTTTAAGACAATGATTAGGGCTTGTAACCTATATTGTGATGATCGGTCTTTGACCAATACATTTGATGACCTAATTATGTTATGATGCTTTATCTTTACTCTAGAATTTGTATGTGTGGTATTTAGTTGTTGCTTTCTATTCCTGTAGTTTAAAGTCTTTCGTTGTATTCCCTCGCTTAGGAGTGGTTATGATCCCCGAGTCTTGTTCCGCGAGGGATAGGGCTGGGAGATGAACCATGTAGTCAATTACTAGTTAATTGATCTCCATAGAGCGTTACAGTTGGTATTAGAGCCTTATGCTCTAGAGACTGCAGGATAGGAGGAAAGAAAGCCTAGGTAATGATCACAACAGAGTATAAGCTAGGAAGTTGTTAGGACTTAGTCCCTAGAATGGTAACTGAGTGGTTCTAAATCTACTTTCCATTGCAGAGGATGCCACCCCAAAGGAACCCAGCAACCGGACCTAACTCTCTAGAGATCAGAAATCCTGAAGTCTAGCTCGATCGGACTCGGTCAGGCTACTAGTGTTATGGATTGTAGCGTAGAATGGTCGGGGCAAGGGCATTGTATTATAGGTCCCTTGGGACAGCGCCAACCCTGTTGAGAAGGGGTAATATCTCGGGTAAACCATACATGGTAGTTATGATCTATAAGCATTAGTTTTATTGTATTAAAATACTTAGGCAATTGTTGCCGGTAGTACACCTCTCTTTTATTAACCAAACAATACTTTTATAGTGTATTAACGGAAACAACACCTCATTTTCAATGTTTATAAAAAACTGCACGTTTATTTTTTCTTAATAATAATGGGCTCATATCATACCCATTTGTGAGGTTTACTTACTAAGTCGTTAGACTTAAGTGGTTATTACTCTTATAGGAAGCCCGTTTCTAGGACCCAGACGTGGCATGACTACCATTACAGACTTTGCTTTAAGATCTTCATGTTGTTATTAGGTTCGCTTTATATTATTGTTAGTTGCTCCATGTCTTTAATTTGAGGATTATACTTGCACCAGTAATGATTATAGACTTCTCAGATCTATTTCACCTTCCTATGTATTTACCTGATAATGCTTAGAGAGGCGGTTCCCCATTTAGCCAACAGTTGGTTAAGCTGTGGTAATTGTCCGTAAGCCTACCAAGCTGGCCAAGGTTAGTTTTGGGGGCGTTGCAAAAAGCGCTCTTCTACTACCTCATTTGAAGGTCGTACATACGAACGACAACAATCCAAGGGAATTACAGGAACGTTTGTCTGTTATCTTGTCCATAGTTCCGTTGATACAAGGTGACCTAGGGGACTTACAATAGCACTTATCTGCCATCTCGTTCATACTAGGTTATGTACGAGATGGTCTAGTGGAGTTCCATAATTGGTCATTCTCTACCTCGTCTCTAGACGTATGAATGAGTGCTTAAGTAGCATTCATTTTTTCTAGATTTTGGAGACTCATTCCTATGAGTAAGTGGTCTTGTGCAAACGAGCTGAACCATTTTCTTAAACCGACTTATTTTAGTTGTCCACTAGGTTTAGGATTTTTGTTGCCTGTGAATACTTGTTATAGACAACGGAAAACATATCAATTTTCTATAAGAATTACTCAAAGTTTGACTTTTTCCTGAATTTCTTGATAGACTATTGCTTATTGTTTGTCTTTGCGATCCACTATGTCATTTTGCATCAGTCATGGTTAAACCACCCGTGACATTATCATAGTGACGGATCGGGCAAGGATGTGTTTCCTAGTATTACCATGGCATTATCATAGTCATGGTTAGTATCACCATAGACATCATCATAGTTAGACTCGTACGCCATCCATGACACTAAGGTTGTTGTGGTTGTGCCAGACGAGATGTCGGCATAATCGCATATGGGGTAAGGTTGTGTTTCCCAATTAGTTTAGAATTATCATGGCATCAACATAGTAGGGGTTGTGCAAGTATGTTTTCAGTAGTTAGTTCGGTATTACCACGATGTCAACAAAGTCTTGATCACAAAGTAATACTATACATTTCCTTATTATTCTCTCTCTCTCTTTCATCCACCCGAAACTTATGTGGCGTGGTTTCCACAGATCCTGCCATATAAGATTTGGGAGATGAATGAGAGGGGGGAGGGAGGGATGGTTGTAGATAATGGGGTGATGTATAGCATTACTCAATATATAAGAAGAGCTTTATGGGACCTTTTAAATGAATTAAGGTAGTTTTTTGTTAGGTCAGTTGATCTAGTTTCTGTTGGCAGAAAAGAAGTAAATCGTCACCAAAGATTAGGTGGAAGATCCTCTCTTGTGACACCTCTAATGATCATATTCGGAATGTCCATGATACACCATGCTCTCCACATTAACCCTTAGAAGGCTTCCAAGCCCAAAATGAACAAGGATGAGGATAATGGGACTCCTTGCCTCATATACCTGCCTTTAGAGAATTAGCCCATCAATTCCCCATTAATGAAGATAAAGATTCGGATGGTAATAATGCACTCCATAAATCAATTAAATATACTCGTCAGGAAAGCCACTTGTGTTACAATTAATATTAATTAAAAAAATCAAATTAATATAACATGTTTTCATTAAATCAACCTTTAGTGTGCATAGGGATATTGTGCCCTTATTCTATTGGTAGTTTTTCAAAAGCTTTTGTGCTAGTAATAGTGGGTTTGTGAATGAATTTGAGAAATAGAGTTTAAAAGCTTTACTTTTAAGTTTTTGTCAAATGTGTTTTGGTCATTTTTAGGTTTTTCGGATCCTTAAAAATGTTTTCAAATTTTTTTACCAAACGTGTACTTTTTTCCTTAAACGGATTTCTTGAGTGTTAAATGCACTTTTAGGCCCTTCAAACGCAAACCAAACATGCCCTAAGACATTGCCTCCAGTCCTACTGGGTTGATAAAAGTAGTTTGCTGGGGATCTACAATTAATTGATTACCATACCCTTGGTTAAAATTTACCAATAATGTTACTCTTTCAACTTACTTGGATTCAACACTTTTGAATTAGAGCAATAGCTATTGACTGTTGTATTGAACTTCGATAAACTAGTGATAAAATGATTAAATTTGCCTCTTTATATTAGCTTAAGTTTTTTTAGGACAAGTGATGATTTATCACGCTAATAAAAGTCTTCCGTTCAAACCTTGTCGCTGTCAATTTACTTCATATTTATCATTTCTGTAAGTTCTTGTTGGCTTAATTCGGTAAGCAAAATGGTGAGCAAAAGTGCCAAGATTCATCATCCATTCAATTACCGTACGGACGAGAAGAAGTGCCGTTCGGACGCTCGAAGAATTCTATTTTCCCCGAGAGCCTCGTCTGCAATCTCGTTTGCAATCCCGTCCAGAGAAGCTCGATAAACAAGAATTCCCGAGAGCCTCGTCTGCAGTCTCGTATGAATCCCGTTCGGACGACTTTTACTACAAATGTCATATCTTGAGTTTCAGGCCTTTGATTGGAGCAATCTTTGTGGCATTTGAAAGCTAACTCAAGGATCTGCAAAGTCATGTTTCACAAGGTTTAGCTAATTCCAATCTTTACTGGGTAAAAACGGGCCATAAAGAGAAGACTACGAAGCTGGGCGGAATGGCTCGTGTGCAATCTTGTCCGGACGAGATTGCAGACGGCCATGTGTTAAAAACACATTTTGGTAGTATTTTGTTGTCCCGTCCGGACGGCACATGTTCCCGTCTGGACGCCGCATACCTGTAACAGTTTTAAATGAATATAAACTCTTTCCTAGGTCTAGGAATGATAGGACTATTATAAATACATCTCAATAGGAAGAGAGAGGCACGAATTTCTGATCTAGAATTCGCCGTCGTGTGCTAAGAGAGTCTGTGACATAGAGAGTCTGTTCTCTCTCTTAGAGTGATCGTTTGTGTTTATTTGTTGATTGTTGAAGTGAAGTCAATCGGAGTTTCGGTGAAGGGAGATTATGTAGAAGGATTGTGCCAGCTGTCTCTGGAAAGGGCTACTGCGGTAGAAGGCAAGTGGGTCGCTTGTCTTATACAAGATCGTGTCAATTGCAAAGGTTTTGTAAGTGTGAACGTCTTGTAATCCTTTATTCTTTTACTAAGTTAGTTGATTTCCTAGGTTTGGCTGCCCGGGAGAGGTTTTACTTTTATAGAGTTCTCTAATTGGTTTCCTCTTCGTAACCAAAATATCTGTGTTCTTTATTGTTCATTGCATATCTATTTTTGGTTAATTATTATTTGTTAGGTCAGATCTATTTCCGCATAATATTGTGTGAAACACCTATACATTCAGAATAGGTGTCGTTTGGAGTCGTATATAGAATTTTCAATTGGTATCAGAGCGGGTTCACTTTGTTTGGATTAATTTCCTGAGTGTGATCCTAGACTCCTCATAATATGTCTCATGCAGTTGCACCTAACTCACTTCCCGTCTTTGACGGATCCAATTATACGTTTTGGAAAATTCGTATGAAAGCATATCTTAAATCCGTGGACGTTTGGCATATTGTTGAATCTGGATGGACTAATCCCGATAAGGCAATTGCCGAATTTTCAAAGGATGAAAAGAATGCTTCCTCTGCGAATGACAAAGCGTTAAATGCCATCTTCACATCTATCTCCATCGAAGAATTCTCAAGAATTTATCGATGTGTAGTAGCTAAAGAAGCATGGGAAACATTGGAAATTACTCACGAAGGAACTAAAATTGTGAGAGCTTCAAAAATTCAGATGTTAGTTTCTCAATTTGAAGAGATTAGGATGGAAGAGGAAGAGACATTTGATGATTTTTATTCTAAGCTTAGCACTATTAGAAACTCTACTATTAATCTTGGAAAGAAAATGACTGATGCTAAGATAATAAAGAAAATCTTAAGATCTCTACCTGCGAGGTTTATACCTCAGATTACTGCTATACAACAGAGCAAAGATCTAGAGACAATGAGAGTAGAGGAACTTGTCGGTTCACTTCAGACATTTGAACTCATGTTACCTAAGCCCAAAAGCTCAAAAAATCTTGCTCTTAAGATCAAGGCTGCTAAAGGTAAATCTGTAGTTCACTCTGATGAGGATTCTGGAGATGATGAAGAAATAGCTATTATTGCTAGGAAGTTTAGAAAATTTTTCAAAAACAATGGAAATTTTAGAAATAGGGAATCAAAAAATTCTGTGAATCCTAGTCATGAGGTTAGAGATAATTATGAAGGAAAAAATGATGAAAATCATAAAGATAAATTATCTTGTGGTCGTAAGTGTCATGAATGTGGTGGTATTGGTCATATTCGTGCTAATTGTGGAAATTTGAAAAATTCAAAAGGCAAGGCCTTTAATGTGACTCAAAGTGATGAGTCAAACAATGAGGAAAAAGCTGAAAATTGTGCTAATTATGTAGCCTTTGGGATTTCTTATGATAGTGAACATGAGGCTAGTGAGTCTAACTCTCTAGATAGTGAACATGGCATATGTGATAATGAATCAGAAGAGGAGGGTGATCTGCAAAATGCTTATAATGATTTGTATGTGGAATGCATTAAATTGAAGAAGTTGAATAAACAACACTTGCAGAAACTCAAAGATGCAGAAACTCCAAGATGTTAATCTTGAAAATGATCGACTTTCTGTTGCTTTAACTGATTTACATGCTATTCATAATACTTTGATGTCTGAAAATCACATGTTAATTGCCAAAGTGAAATCCTTAGAGAATGAGCTTAATGAATCAAGAAATCATCTGAAAACATTCTCTAGTGAAAAGCTAAATCACATGTTGCATAATCAGAAACATTCGTTTGATAGAACTGGATTGGGCTTTGATAAATCTGATGCTTCTTCTACTAATGTTTCTCCTCCTTCAAAGTTAATTTTTGTGAAACCAGTTTGTAAAGAAGAAAGCTTGACTAAGAAGAAGGAAATGTATCCTCCAGTTTCAAGAGGTGAGAAAGGTAAGGGAATTTTAACTGATTCCTATGTGTCTCGTTCTACACCGAGACGTGCTCATATGCCAAGGAACCAACCTTCTCAAAGGTTCATTCTTACATGTCATCACTGTGGTAAGATTGGGCATATTCGCCCTAATTATTTTCAGTTGAATAATCATGAGTCAAAAAGAGACTATTTGCGTTCTAGGGATAGTCATAAGGAATTAATCAACATGCTAAGGGGTGTTATCACCCAGTTAAATGACTTGGACAAGAGTCGCACATCTGTTCCCAAAATGAAGAAAGTTTGGGTTAAGAAGGCTGATACCGTTCACCCGTTGAGGGGGAGTGGTATTGGACTCACCTAGTTTAAGTGGGCACATTGCATGCCTAGGACAGACTTTGCTTTTATATATATATATTTGTGTCCTAGTGTCATAGTTTGTTGGGTGTTTGTTTTTCTTTTCTTTCTTTTGTCTTATGTACCCAGATAGTTCATTAATTTCTCATGTTGCTTACATGGATTTAATTTCTTGCATCTTGGAATATCCTAAATATGCATGAGATAAAAAAAAAAAAAAAAAAAAAAAAAAATTGTTTCAATGGACTTGTTTTTGTGGTTACCTAAAGCTTGAGCATATGTGGTACGTTTTACCTATGCTTAATTCTTATGTACACTTAAGCTTAATTTGAGGAAATTTTTTAAAACAAAGTGAGGTATGTTAGGTAACTACATGAGGTGTTTTTGACTAGTCATATTTTTTTCAAATTGACCATATGCTAGTTGAACCTAGGGCTTAAAAATTCCTGCATTCTTTCTTTTTGTATGAAGCACCAATTGTTTAAGGACACTCTCTCAAAGAGAAAAAGAATCAAAATAGTGAAACAAAATCAAAAGAACTTGTTCCTTATGGAATGTATTTTCACTGTGTCAAACTTGTGCTATTTTTTCAAAAGAGGATTGTATTGGATGAGAGTGGCTAGGCCTTAGTATGATAAGGTTTGACTTTTGATTGAATTTACTTGTCAAAACCTCGTGTTGGTGAAACTTTCTCCTCTTTGTGTAAATTGGTATTCTTTTTCTCATTGAATGGCTTACACACACAGCACACAAGCATGGGTTGAATGGAACATTTTTCTTGGCTTGGGTTAAACAATATGAGTTTCTTGCCATTTCTAGTCTCATGTATATTTTGCATATTTGGAGTATGTTTGGAATATTCATTGCTAAAATACATTAGTTGTTGATGTGTGTATCATGTGTGTTCATTTGACTTTTGAGGGGGAGAATTTTTTTTTTAAAAAAAGGTTTCTTGTTGATTATTAAGTCTTATATTGAGGGGGAGTTTCTATTATTCATGATCTTGCATTATCTTCATAAATTTTCCTATATGTGATCATGAATGTTTGATTATTGTTTTTCCTGTTCTACATATGCCTTGATGTTTTTATGTTGAGTGTTTCAAGAAACATACTACCTTTTGTCAATTTGTGACAAAAAGGGGGAGTATAAAATTGGGGAGATGATGGTGACTCGTCCGATTGATTTTGTCACCGAATTGCCAAATGGGGAGTTTGTAAGTTCTTGTTCGCTTAATTCGGTAAGCAAAATGGTGACCAAAAGTGCCAAGATTCATCATCCATTCAATTACTGTTCGGACGAGAAGAAGTGCCGTTCGGACGCTCGAAGAATTCTATTTTCCCCGAGAGCCTCGTCTGCAATCTCGTTTGCAATCCCGTCCGGACGAGCTCGATAAACAAGAATTCTCGAGAGCCTCGTCTGCAGTCTCGTCTAAATCCCGTCCGGATGACTTTTACTAAAAAGGTCATATCTTGAGTTTCAAGCCTCTGATTGGAGCAATCTTTGTGGCGTTGGAAAGTTAACGCAAGGATCTACAAAGTCATGTTTCACAAGGTTTAGCTAATTCCAATATTTACTGGGTCAAAACGGGCCATAAAGAGAAGACTACGAAGCTGGGCGGAATGGCTCGTGTTGCAGACGGCCATGTGTTAAAAACACGTTTTGGCTGTATTTTGTTGTCCCGTCCGGACGGCACATGTTCCCGTCCGGACGCCGCGTACTTGTAACAGTTTTAAATGAATATAAACTCTTTCCTAGGTCTAGGAATGATGAGAGTATTATAAATACATCTCAATAGGAAGAGAGAGGCACGAATTTCTGATCTAGAATTCGCCGTTGTGTGCTAAGAGAGTCTGTGACATAGAGAGTCTGTTCTCTCTCTTAGAGTGATCGTTTGTGTTTATTTGTTGATTGTTGAAGTGAAGTCAACCGGAGTTCCGGTGAAGGGAGATCACGTAGAAGGATTGTGCCAGCTGTCTCTGGAAAGGGCTACTGCGGTAGAAGGCAAGTGGGTCGCTTGTCTTATACAAGATCGTGTCAATTGCAAAGGTTTTGTAAGTGTGAACGTCTTGTAATCCTTTATTCTTTTATTGAGTTAGTTGATTTCCTGGGTTTGGCCGCCCCGGAAAGGTTTTACTTTTATAGAGTTCTCTAATTGGTTTGCTCTTCGTAACCAAAATATCTGTGTTTTTTATTGTTCATTGCATATCTATTTTTGGATAATTATTATTTGTTAGGTCAGATCTATTTCCGCATAATATTGTGTGAAACACCTATACATTCGGAATAGGTGTCGTTTGGAGTCGTATATAGAATTTTCAATTTCAATTAAATATTTCATGTGTTGGACCTCATTTGTCGAGCCAAGCAACCAAGCCATCCGAGCTAAATTTCAGCTCTAATTTTAAAATATATGTGAAGATCTGCTGAGCGTGAAGTGATCAAAGCAATGAGATAAGCAAGGATCAAATGGAAGATAATGCTTGCATTTGAAGTACTCCATTGTCAAAATCTGATTGCTCCTTAACAGATTAAGCAAGGCCGAGAGTAGCCGGATTTATTGAACAACTTGAAGAAATTTAAACATATTTGGAATGACTTTTCAAAACAATGACAGTTGACCAGAGAAAAATTTTGCTTAGGTTTTTTTTTTTTTTTTAACATGTTCACACAAGGGAAAGGGAAGAGAAATTCAAATTAGTGACCTCCACTTCATTATGCATGGTCTACAATTAATTGAGACAAAAAGTCCAATAACTTAAACTAGTTATATAATATGTAGATTGATAAAATTATGCATTATTATAATGAAAACTGAGAATGACTTCATCAACAGACTAAGCCAGGCTATCCATCTGCAGAGTAATATGAACGTCTGCTTAATTAAGTTTGGTTTTCTCCTTCTTTTTTTTTAATCAAAAAGATTGGAGAGGAAGGCCAATTGTAGCTATCCTACTTGAGCATGACCATTGGTTTTCTCCTTGTTTCTTTAAGAATTTGGATTCTTGATATTTTTTATTAAAACAATTCTAAGATGGAGTTCTTGAAATTCTATTATTATTTTTAAAAACCCAATTGGGTTTTTAATTGGTCACTTGCGAAGGCTAATCTCTATTCCACTACATGTTTAAATACATTTCCAGTATCAGGGAACATCTCTTGCCAAAGTAAATAGCTCATATAAGGCTATTTCATGTACTCACTCCTATCTAGTAGGTAAAGCGGAACCCATGCCTCGCACTTCTCTCAGCATGGACCAGTTGAGTCGAACGCTTCGCCTAGAGCTAAGAAACAATTTGCACTCTATAGGCTTCGAATCTAAGACCACATGATGCACTCAAAGTCTGAGACTTTCACCAATTGAGCCAACCCCTTAGGGTCTATGACCCAATTTAACTCTAGATACATAACCAAGCAGAAAATAAACCATTTTACTTCAGTGAAATTTGAAAATATGATCAACTAGATACTATAACAATCCAAAATTTATTCATCAAAGACCAATTTGACTAAGAAAAATCAACGAATGGTCATAATTCTAGTGTCAAATATTGCCACGCAACTTGGGTTATAGAAAATTCAGGGTCGAATATTCTCTCTCCTTATCTAATTTTTGTTGGGGATAATTTGCCAAGTCACCAAGCTCACCGATTTATATCAGCCTTTGATGGCAAGCACAAGCTTTTAGCACCCGAAGGCTCTCTCCAAAGCATGCGAGGAACACAAATGGAAATGAAGCCTGTTGGCTCATCTGTGTTTCCATTTTTCTTGGCTCTCATTTTCTCATTTTTATGGGCAACTTCGGCTCACACACACCAAAACTTTCTTCAGTGCTTGATCCTTCGTTCTGAAAACTCCAGCTCAATTTCTGAAGTCATTTACACCCCAACCAACTCCTCATATTCATCCGTCTTACAATTCTCCCTACAAAACCCCAGATTCTCAACACCTGCCACCCCAAAACCTCTTGTCATTGTTACACCAACGCATGTCTCCCACATCCAAGCCGCCATCAATTGTTCTCAAACACATGGCATGCAAATAAGAGTTCGAAGTGGCGGCCACGATTATGAGGGTCTTTCTTATGTTTCAGATGTGCCGTTTGTCATAATTGATCTGATTAATCTTCGATCAATCAGTGTTGATGCAGAGAATGGCACGGCGTGGGTTCAAGCTGGTGCAACTATCGGTGAAGTTTATTATAGGATTGCCGAGAAAAGTAGAACTCTTGGCTTTCCGGCAGGACTTTGCACGACTGTGGGCGTCGGTGGACACTTCAGCGGGGGAGGGTACGGCACATTGATGCGCAAATATGGGCTTGCTGCTGACAATATTATCGACGCGCAATTGATTGATGTTAAGGGTAGAATCCTTGACAGAGAATCTATGGGAGAAGATCTATTTTGGGCGATTCGAGGAGGAGGAGGGGCGAGCTTTGGAATCATTGTTGCCTGGAAAATCAAGCTAGTTCCTGTTCCATCAACTGTGACTGTTTTCACAGTTAATCGGAACTTGGAACAAAATGCCACCAAGCTTGTTCACCGTTGGCAACATGTTGCAGCCAAGCTTCACGAAGACTTGTTCATCCGCGTCGGCTTAACAAGTGTAAATTCCAGCCAAGAAGGGAAGAGGACCATCCAAGCTTCATTCAATTCCTTGTATCTTGGAGGGATTGACAAGCTCCTTCCACTGATGCAACAGAGCTTCCCTGAGCTGGGTTTGATGAGAGAAGATTGTATTGAAAAAAGTTGGATTGAATCTACTCTCTACTTTGCCGGATTCCCAAGTGACGAATCCTTGAATGTTTTGCTCAATAGGACTCCTCTCATAAGACCCCCATTTAAAGCAAAATCTGACTATGTCCAGGAACCTATTCCAGAACTTGGGTTTGAAGGGATCTGGAAAATATTTTCCCAGAAAGAGGCAGAAACAGCTTTAATGATCCTGACTCCGTATGGGGGCAGAATGAGTGAAATCTCGGAATCTGTAACTCCTTTCCCACATAGAGCGGGTAATATCTACAAAATCCAACAGCTAGTGAACTGGGAAGAAGAAGAAACTGTGGCATCCGAAAGGCATATAAGTTGGATCAGAAGGCTTTACGGCTACATGGCTCCCTACGTTTCGAAATCTCCAAGAGGTGCATATGTGAATTACAGGGACCTTGACATTGGAACAAATGGTAAAGGCAACACAAGCTATAGACGGGCGAGGATATGGGGTAATAAGTATTTCAAGAGCAACTTTGACAGGTTGGTGCATGTGAAGACTCTAGTTGATCCTGCTAATTTCTTTAAGAATGAACAAAGCATCCCTCCTTTTTCATCTGGGTGGAAGAAGAGAGGTGATTAGAGGTATTTAGATAGAAAAATTTGTACTCAGGATTCAGGAATAAAGCCTTTTTCTTTTTTCATTTTCCTCCTAATATTATAAGCATAGATAAATTGAGAATCAGGATATTATGTGAATTTCGAAATATAGATTGGGTTTCATAGGTATGAATCTTCTTGTGTATTTTAGAGTATTTATTTATGAGAGTGGCTATATGTACATTATGTGCGGCCTATATATTTTGCGAATCATTCAATGAATTTGTGGAGTCGCACAAATCCAATTTATATATATATTTTTCTTTGTAAATACATTCAATTACAAAAAAGAGGGGGTACAACTATATAAAAAGATGAAAGGGGGTGGATTTCCTACCAACAAATCCAATCAAAATAAACAATGCCAAAACTATATAGAAAGTATCCAATGTGTCCAAAAATGATTCTAAGACCATAGAAGACACCGACTTCTCTATCTTGGACAAATGCTAAGAAATGAGCCACATAAAGTGGCTAAATCATCAAACAAAGGACACCGGTAAAAGCATGACTGTCATGAGACCCTTTGACCCAAATCTAATGATTAATTTGCAAAAAAATTGTACCGAGATGAAAAGCAAATATACAAAATATTATTTAACTAGCTTACCAGTAAAACTGGAACTTGGTAGTTTTTTCCTCGGGAAGACCAATCTGAATGCATCAACAAACCTAGTTGTGTAATTTTTTTGTCCCCTTCGTTTAAGCATATAACCAGACAAAGTAATTAGACGACAACAAAAGTAAACAACCAAATCAACTCTAAGCCCCATGCCTCTTAATTGCATCGTCGTATAGATTCTATGCTTTGTACTGTCCATTAATCGGCAGCCCCACCTCAAAGGAAAAATTTTTAATTTACATCATGGACAACGTATGCGACACCTTTCCATCCCTTAGTTTGAACCAAAAAGATATATAATAAGCACAACAAGCATGTGCGTTGATACTTACTCTCAAGAAAAAAGAAAAAATGGCATTGGGTTAAGTCAAGTTGTTGGCAATCCACCATTATTGTACGTGCATTTGGGAAGTATAAAATGACAAAATTACCCTAAAATCATTTGTTCTATTTTTTCTTTTTTGAAAAAAAATGCAAAATTAGTATATATATGGTTACATTGTTCCGCAATAAGTATATTAAAATGTACTGAGAGCTCACTTGGTCTAACACCCCAAAAATTATTAGTAGGTAATTAACTTGGTCTGGGTTCTCAAATGGATGCTTATACTCTTCAAAATTAGAATACTAAGCAATGGCAAAACACAAATTTTCTATTAGTCTATTAATATTAATCATTACAACTAGATCAGTATTTACTCAAAATCATCACATTAATTAAAATTTGTATACTATGCACATGATCAGTGTAAAGAGGCAATACAAGAAAGACGGTCTTTAGCGACAACACGTCATCAGTATAAAGTCGTCACAAAAGGCCTTCAAGTGGTCGCTAATGACTATTAGGGACAACAAAAGTCCTTGTAGTGGTTGTCGTAGGTCATTAGTGATGACTTATACTATAAACATCATTAGGGACGACTTTAATAGTTGTTGCTAATAAACCTTATCATGAGATGACTTATCGTCGGTATTATCACGTTATCAGCAACAACACTCGTCGCTAATTATATGTTCAATAATGATGTAAAATGTCGTCGCTAATGTACACAGATCAAGGATGACATTGTTGTCACTAATTATATGGCCAACAACGACCACTATACAATGTTGTCGTTGATGTTGATAGCATCAACGATGACAATTGTCGACACTGATATTATTTTTTTTTGTCATTAGCGATGACCAAAAAATGTTGTCACTGATAAGTGATTATTAGCAATGACCTAAAAATTTGATTGTTACGAACGATTATTCATATAGTGAGGATCTATACTAAACTTTTAATATACAAATAAATGCAAGTCTGTAACAACTCGAGAAATCCTACAATGAGTCTTGAAGAAGTAACTAAATCAATATTATTTCGCCAAATATCGAATCTGTTTCAAGGTCCTTCTTATCGAAAACCTAGTTGACTTCTTTGTAAAACAAAGATGATGTTTTAAAGGTGAAATATAACACCCCCAAAATTGAACCGATTAATTCAATTCATCCTCGTAGTTTATTGGCAATACCTCAAGTGCAGTTAACTGGCCTGTAACTGGCTAAGGGAAATCACCCATTTACATAACAAAGTAAAATAAGTGGAAAGTGGAAATACATTATGTGAGATTACAAAAATCATAAATACCTGATATTATCATAATTCTATAGACTTGAAGCCTCCAATAATATTCTAAATACTAACCAGATCAGAGCTTGTAAGACATTCACTCGGCGTCTTCATCCTAACGAACTTTTTCACTCTACATGCGGACGACTTGCTAAATTGCAATTAGCAGCGTAAGTTCAAGACTTAATAAACAAATATTATAGTTGAGTATACAATAAGCCTATAAGTAACAGTTATAACCTAGGAAAAGTAGACGTAGGTTTTTAAAAACATATTGTCTCTATTATTATGCCATGAAAATGTGATTTATTTAACGAAGTACTAAGGCATAATTTCAGCAACAACCACTAATATTTAATACAAAGAAATCATGCTATAAGCATTTATAGTAAATCATAGCTATCCTTCGTATGGTCTATCTAAGCCCTTAACTTCTTCTTGATAGGGTTAGTGCTGTCACGAGGGACCTATAATGTAATATTGGTGCTCGAAATATCATATGCATACTGTCCACTCACTAGCAGATCGATGGAGTTCGATCTCGGGTGGCTCACGCTGCTAATGACGTCCGTCTATAATAAACACCACTCAAATAGGACTGTGTTAGTTACAAACAACCATTGGATCAAAGGCCAAACATAATCAATAAACATATTTTGACCAAAGGGTCAAGCCCATATAACAAGCCCATGACAATTATACCGCACGTACTGATGTACCATGTCATATGATGGAATTTCATTCTTCATTTAGTTAAACATTTGTTCTTTCTTATAAAAGTAATAGGCTTGGAATATATTATTGAAAATGCATGCTCAATTGACAGATCACATTTTTTATTTTAAACAATTGTAAGTATTTACCTACCTTATCCGCATATCTTGATCCCCTACTATTGCGAAACATAGTCTAACACTATATACATTACCTTGAGAATCGTATTTCATGCTTGTAATGCTAGACCCTCATTAAAACTCTAATTACCCATTTATGGGCACTACCAAACATTCGGTCTCGATATTGAACATTCGGTGTATGATAGCCAAACGTTTGGTCAGACAGGGTGAAACGTTTAGTGTGTACCAGAATGCATGCAAAGCTTTAAAACTCCTACCTAATAGATACCATACATAGACCAAAGCTTCTAACAAATCAATAAAAACATGTTAAACCATACCAACGTGACAAATCTTGAAGAACAAAAGTAAGCTCATCATTTTTGCAAAATCATGGTCTTTTAAGAGGAATAATTTATAAATGCATTTTGCCATATTCAAGACTTGTAAAAATCATGGTAAATCATATGGATAGAGTATAGGCAACACGAAAAAATGAGTATGACTTAAGGTTTTATTTTAATAAAGATGGATTAACAATAAAATATCTCTTTCTCTCTCTAAAATCACATTCTCTCTTTAGATTTGTCACAGTTGACGGTTCTGAGTTAGGGTTTCATCGAACGTTCCGGGTATTCTCAAACGTTCAATGAGGAATAAAATAATTAAAATTGACATTTAGTTTTTTGCAGAAAATGAAATGATTAATCGCATCCATCTGCAACTTGTGCTTCTCCCTCTCAGCTTCAATGGCTATTTCAAATTCAGCACGCAAGACCATTGAGCCGCCAGGGTTCTGCGACCGTGCTTGGGATGGTGTATAATATGAGTGGATGTTGCTGTGCATAGGCAAAATATTCTTACTAACCCCTCGAATACGACCCGCATATTCAGGCTTATTGCTGTGCGCCTGGGCGTACGCGTTGTTTGGTGTCCACCGAATCGTCCCCTATGGCCCATCTATCAATTCCGCTGGGTCAGTTTCCAATAGCTCCTTCATCCATACCTGTACGTTACATTACACATGATCATCGTTATTTATATAAGTGTTAATCCTCAATATGTTAATACATAAATAAAAATTCAGGACAAGGTGTAAGGAGCTTACAATTCTCTCCATGACCACCAGATTTGGGCAACTACCATCTTTCTTTTTATGAGTCTTGATGTAATTCCTCGCTCGCGTAGGAGCCCTGCTCGACGTAATTACCTACAATAAGTTCAAATCATCAATGAAACGTTCATATATATATATTACACAATATATGACATATACATATACATATGGTAAATTAGAGTAGTATATCCTCATGTAACACCATTGCGAAGCTCTTCGAGCCGGTGTAGTGTGGTGTTTGATTAAGTGCTCGTATGTCTCTCATGTGCTGAGCATATTCCTACGAACACAACATGTAGACGTTATTAATAGCTGAACCATTGAACAATTATAATTAACGAAACACAAATAGTTTGAAATTGTGACCTAATTGATAAGCGGGATCACACCATTTCACCAACAATTTTTTCACGTCTGCAGGGTTGTACTTTGCAATGGTCTGCCGCATCCTCGCCGCCACTGTCGTAGGAGTATCGCTGAGCTGAATGTTGAGCTTATTCTTTAACTTGTGCCTCCAAAGCTTTAGCTTCTCACCCATGTCTTTGAGCGTGTCCTTTTTTATTGCCGCCATATCTGACCCAGGCATGATGTAGAAGTGGTTCTATATCAGTTAAAAACTGGGGTATTAAAGAGCTGGTTGTTTTACAAAATTTACTATACAAATGCTACATATCATAAATTAAGAACATCTAATCTACACTTACCATCAATGACTCAAATAAATCCTCCTTCGTATTTTCTGGTACCTCATTCCAGTAATCGGATATCCTCACAAAGGACCCACTCTTGACAATCTTGCCCATCATCCATCTAAATTTTACCTCGCTTCGTCTTATAGGTTGCCACGCGTCATTATACTCCATGACAATCCTTTTCCCATCGGGTATGTCCCACAACTTGTGCAAGTCATTTATGGTCAACACTTTAAATTTATCCTCGTGATTTGCATTGATGTTTAATTAACACACAAATGGTGAAACAGATATTATTTGAATTTAAGTACTAACTACATGTACCATCATGCATAAATATGTACATATTTAGGGTTCTGAATAGCATACATACATACCTATCGTCCGAACCTGGTCAACAGTCAATACTGGCCAAGCAGGGTCATCGTGCTGCTGACCGTGTGCATCACCTGTCCCGTCATCCAAGTCATCGGGGGCCTGTGTCTCACTATCATCTACACGTGTGCTGCTATGTGGCGGCCGATCGAAATAGCCGTGTGGCAATAAACCCAATTGGGTCAATGTGGGTGGTAGGGATAGCAAACTTGGGGATTCATCAGAGTCGCGAGGAGTAGGCTCATATCAATACCCTAGCTGGGTAAGGCTTGTTGGATAGGATGGGTTAAGGAAATTCGGGCCTAGATCAATTGAAGAGCCGGGAATGTTGAAGACATAATCGTCTCTCGTAGGTCTCTGCCCTTCCACATGCTCTAGAAGTATCAGTTGATACCCTGATTGCTGCCTCAGAAGCATAGCAGCTTCCTGTGACTCACTGTCAGTAAGGTCATGATGCGATCTCGACCCATGGTCACCCGTAGCTTTCCGCCCAGAAGATTGTGCCCTCCGATCTCGCTCAGAAGAATGTGCCCTCCGTCCTCACCATGCACCTCAACTCGAGGCTCACTATTGGCATCCCCGACTTTGTGCATGCCGAATGCATCATGCAACATGGCGTGCATATTTCTACCCTCTTCAGTGCTTGCACCAGCATCTGTGACCGGATATGTTGAATTGAAGCCTTCAACAGGAGTTCGTATAAGCCTCTCGCCATGATAAATCTAGTCTTTGTATTTGGGCCACATTCCTTTCCCCTCTGTTAAGTTGTCGTATACCAAACCTAGGGGGTGTCTCATGTTACAGTGACACGACTTATAGGGGCACACAATAAGTTTGTTTTGAGTGTCGCCAATATATATATATATAACGTACTCGACGAAGAGGGAGAGAGTGTGAGAGAGACCGCCAGGAGGGAAAGACCGCTGGAAGAGAGAAAAATGAGAGAGAGAGAGAGCTGCTTGTGTGGGAAAGAAAAGAGAAATGGGGGGGAAAAAAAAGAGAAAGGAGGAAGAAGAAGGGGGGAAGGGCACGCTTGTAGCGCGCCTTCCTGAGGCCACTTAGTAACATGCCACATGTGGCATGTTACTAATTTGGTAACGTGCCACAATGGTACGTTATTAATTTGGTAACATGCCACAGTGGCACGTTACTAATTTAGTAATGTGCCACGACATGTTATTAATTTAGTAACATGCCATAGTGGGACGTTACTAATTTTGTAACGTGCCACAGTGGGACGTTACTAATTTTGTAACGTGCCACAGTAGCATGTTATTAATTTAGTAACGTGCCACTGTGGGATGTTAGTATACTGGTGGTATTGCGATTGAGTCCCTGGTATTGTGATTGAGCGCAAGTCGAGTCTCTGTTACGGAGATCGAGCATAAGCGCTGCGGATAAAATTTTTGGTAACGTTTCAAATTGACACATTACCATTTGGTAACATGTTTTCTTGACGCGTTACAAAATTGTAACGTATCAAGTTAACATGTTACAATTTAGTAACGTATTAACTTAACACGTTACCAAAATGTTAACTGTCAACTTGACACGTTAACACATTATAACATGTCAAGATGACACGTTACAGAATGGTAACATGTGCAGTTGACATGTTACCAAAAGATGACGTGTCAATTTAAAACGTCATCTTTTTGTAACATGGTAGTTTCAACATGTCACCAAACGGTGACGTGTTGAAATTGACACATTACTAAAGATTATAGTAATGTGTTGGAAACTAATACATCACAATATGGTAATGTGGCAAAAAGTTGTGAATAGTTGCCACATCACTAAACATCCTAATTTTTGAAGTGAGGCAATGTTTCTAGTGACAAATGTTCGATTTGAGTAATTTACTTTTGATAGGTAGTTACAAGTAATTAAAATTAGACCTTTCTACTCTTTTGGTCATGCATGGTATGACCATATAACCATCATTTCGCCCAAAACCTTCATGTTGGTTGTCTCTAACCTCTTGAAATCGTAGAGTGAGAGAGAAAAAAGAAAAGCGGAGTGAGAGAGGACATGTGCTTGGAGGAATTGATCCTCAAACCTCAAAGCTTCTACCTTGAGGTAATCATTTAAATCCAGACCCTTAATTACTTTCTGTTTTCCACGATCATATGTTGTTTAATACCATATCCAACTATGTTTATCTATTTCCATAACTATGAGTTAAGTTATAGTTTTCTTTCAAAAGTTATTATTTTTTCACACAAGTTTTAGATTATGTATCTTGTTTTTTAGAATCAAAACAGCATATAAATATCTCTATTGCAGTAATTTGATTTCCATTACATAATTGATTTGCAATGGATTTTATATTGGAAATATAGATCTATCATATTTGAACATTTTAAAGATGCGAATCGGAGTTATATGATTGAATATTGTTGGTTTAAATATGCATGTATGTTAGATGATTTGTTTTAAGATTCTGTACCGATTAAGAGTTAGATTATTGCGTGAGATTAGGATTTTATAGTCAGACCTATGTTTTATTGAGGGTTGAACGTTTGGTCTTTGAAAACAAAAACGATTGATAGAGACCGTAATGGTTTAATTACGGTTCTAGCTATTTGATTAGGGTTTAGCGCATAGGATTAGACTTTGTAAAGTATTACATAATTGATGTTAGCATGTGATTTGGAGTGTTACTTATGTATGAGTAAATTCTATAAATTATGTAAATGTGATATTCCCCAAATGTTTCTTACTTGATTAAACCTATTGATTTATGTTATGAGCCTAATGATTAAACATAATAAGATTTTGCTTTAAATTAGCGATGATTATTTTAACAAATTGATTAAACCCTCTTCAAAGTAAAACACATTTTCAGATGGTATAATAATTAATGGAGACAACACATTTTCGTGAAAATTCATTGGTTAATAGTTGTAGGTTACAAATTCTTTCGCGAAAATTCACCGTTTAATAGTTGTAGGTTACAAATTCTTTCTCAAGGCACATTACATAAATTAGTTTCATAACAATTTACTTAATAAGTTTTGGACTTACACAGTTATTTCTTTTCCAGGGTAAAATACCTCGGTGTTTTGCAGATTTCCCAGTTTGCTAGCTTGTGAAGTGAGAAATTCGGTAGGATGAAGATGTCAAGCGAATGGCTCAAATTGTTCGGTTTGCTTAGATAGATGATAGTTGTAAACATTATAGAAATGTCTGTTTGGATGCGTCATTCATATTGGTTATAAGCATGAAGATTACCGGGAAACTTTATAATGTGCATGAAGATTCACGCGTATGAAACCCAATCTATTTATTTATGCTTAATTATACAGAAACAAGGAAAAGGAAAAACAAAAAAACAACAAGGCCTTTATTCCTTATAATTTGTTCTATCTAAATACCGTTAATCACCTCCCTTCTTCCACCCGGAAGAAAAGAGGGGGATGCTTTGTTCATTTTTGAAGAAATTAGCAGGATCAACTGTAGTCTTCACCTGCACTAGCTTGTCAAAGTTGCTCTTGAAATATTTATTACCCCATATTCTCACCCGTTCATAGCTTGTGTTGCCTTTACTATTTGTTCCAATGTCAAGGTCCCTGTAATTCACATATGCAGCTCTTGGAGATTTCGAAACGTAGGGAGCCATGTAGCTGTAAAGCCTTCTCATCCAACTTATATGCCTTTCTGATGCCACTGTTCCTTCTTCTTCCCAAAACACCCCACAAAAAATTTTGTAGATATTACCAACTCTATGTGGGAAAGGAATCTCAGATTCCGAAATTTCACTCATTCTGCCCCCATACAGATTCAGGATCATTAAAGCTGTTGTGACAAATGCAAATTCCAAGATCACCAAAGAAGTAGAAAAGTATAGAATAGAAAAATAACACAACCACACAAGACACCAAGATTTAAGTGGTTCGGCTTAACAAGCCTCCATCAACTGGCAGAGACGATCCAGGAGAAATTCACTAACAAAAGAGTGGAGTACAAAGAGTAGTATGAATAAAATCACTCAAACCCAAAAGCCTAAATACACCCCAATCTCACTCAAAAGAGAATTAAATACAAAAGAGAAAATATTCTCTAAATTTCTCTAAGCTTTTCAGCATTCCAAATGTGAGATCAAACTGAAGAAAAATGGTGAACTTCTTCTCTCTACAGCATAAGTGTCTCTCTCTCGGCAACTTCAGCTCTTCTTTCTCTCAATTTTCTCAACTAAAAGTTGCTGCATCTCTTCATGACCGAATGGCTTCAACATTTAACAACAAAGCCATTTTGTCAAAGCTTCTAGAAGAAGCTTAATAAAGAAGGGACAAAATGGACGTGTGAGAGAGAGAAGCTTAAGTCAAAAGGTATGGGTGTAAAAGTGACCATAATTGCTTGGGGCCCACGGTGAGGTTGAAGAGGAAATGCAAGTCACCTGTTCTAACAAATCTCCACCTTGACTTGAATTTCATCAAGTCTTCAACACAAATCTCCTCAAGACGTTTGCTCCAACACCCCTAAGGGTAATTACAAACTACAAACACCAATCAAGCCCAAGCAATGCTTGAACTTGAGGATCGAAAGTGGCTTAGTCAACATGTTTGTTGGATTTTTCGCTGTAGCAATTTTCTTCACTATGATATCAGCTTGTGTCACGACCTCCCGAAGAAAATGATATCTGACATCAATGTTGTTTGGTCCTCTCATGATACATTTGATTTTTGGTCAAATGTATTGCGCTCTAGCTATCACAAAATACAACAATCTCACCCTGTTGCAAACCCAAATCACTAACCAAACCTCTGAGCCAAATTGCTTCTTTCACTGCCTCTGCTGCTGCCATATACTCTGCCTCCGTAGTGGACAAAGCAACTGTCGACTGTAAAGTCGCTTTCCAACTAATGGCAGACCCCGAGAGAGTGAAAACAAAACCTGTCAGAGATTTTCTTTTATCCAAATCACCAGCATAATCTGAATCAACATAACCAGTGACACTGGAACTGATACCACTGCCTCTATCATAGACTAAACCAATATTTGCAGTGCCCCATAAATAACGAAGTATCCATTTCACTGCCTGCCAGTGAACCTTGCCCGGATTCGCCATGTAGCGACTAACAACACTAACTGCCTGTGAAATATCTAGACGAGTGCACACCATAGCATACATGATGCTTCCAACTGCACTGGAGTAATGAACACGTGACATGAGCTGCTCCTCCTCCTCACTCTGTGGCGCTGATGTTGTTGAGAGTCTGAAATGAGCTGCAAGTGGAGTACTCACTGGTTTAGAATTATGCATACCAAAGCGTTCAAGTACTTTCTCAGTGTACTTTTTCTGTGACAAGTACAACTTTCCCGCTTTTCTATCCCTGTGAATCTCCATACCGAGGATTTTCTTCGCAGCACCCAAATCCTTCATTTCAAACTCATCACTCAACATAGATTTCAATCTCTTAATCTCCAACATGCTTTTAGCACCAATAAGCATGTCATCCACATAGAGTAACAAATAAACAAAAGAACCATTAGACAATTCCCTGTAATACACACAGCTATCATAGCTACTTCTTGTGTAACCATGTCCGATCATAAAGCTGTCAAAGCACTTGTACCACTATCTTGGAGATTGTTTTAAACCATACAACAACCTCCTCAACTGACAAACATGATCTTCTTTATCTTCAGCAATTAACCCTTTTGGCTGATGCATGTAAATGGTTTTCTCAAGCTCACCATGTAGAAATGCAGTTTTCACATCAAGTTGCTTAAGATCCAAATCATTTAGAGCAACCATGGCAAGCAAAACACGAATAGAACTATGTCTCACAACAGGAGAGAAAACTTCATTGAAGTCTATACCTTCTCTATGACTATAGCCCTTTGCTACCAAATGTGCCTTGAACCTTGCATCTTCAACACCTGGGATTCCTTCCTTTTTCTTGAAGATCCATTTGCAACCAATAGTTTTAGCACCTTTAGGCAATTTCACCAATTCCCATGTTTGGTTCTTATGAAGAGACTCAATCTCCTCATTCATGGCAACAACCCATTGAGCAGACTCACTACTTGTGACAGCTTCTGAGTAAGTGGCAGGCTCCTAGACTGCAGTGCCCTCTGCCACAGTAAATGCATATGCTACCAAATCTGTATAGCCATATCTTTGAGGTGGCCTAATCTGCCTCCTCTGTCTACCAGCCGCAATACTGGTCTCTTGCTCTTCTTGTGGATCATCATCATCAGAAACTGGAATCATGAACATCTGTAACAGGCTGATCTTGAGTGTTATCTCGCACCCTCTATGAAGCCTCCACCTGAAGCTCCACCTCCTTGCTAGAACCTTGCTCCTTTCCTGCAAA
The DNA here is from genome assembly GCF_965113065.1 of Corylus avellana. Lineage (NCBI taxonomy): Eukaryota > Viridiplantae > Streptophyta > Magnoliopsida > Fagales > Betulaceae > Corylus > Corylus avellana. The sequence continues at coordinate 26,025,668 of NC_142490.1, read as the reverse complement.
AACAATAGACTCCTTTCCCGAGTGAAGCATGGTAGATTCATCAAATACAACATCTCTACTGACTATAAACTTAGGTGATTTAGGATCAAAACACCACAATCTATATCCCTTCACCCCATCCTTATAGCCTAGAAATATACATTCCTTTGACCTAGGCTCAAGCTTACCATCATTCACATGACAATAAGCAGGACAACCAAAAGTTTTTAAAAATGAATAATCAGCAGGAGTACCAGACCATACCTCATAAGGAGTTTTACAATCAATGGCTGTTGATGGAGAACGGTTGACCAAATAGCAAGCAGTATTGACTGCCTCAGCCCAAAAATCTCTAGACAACCCGGCATTTGAAAGTAAGCAACGCGCTCTCTCCAAGAGAGTCCTGTTCATCCGCTCAGCAACCCCATTTTGCTGTGGAGTATGACTAACTGTGCGATGTCTAGCGATGCCTTCATCCTTGCAGAATTTATTAAATTCACCACCACAAAATTCCATGCCGTTGTCTGTTCTGAGTCACTTGATTTTCTTCCCAGTCTGATTCTCAATTAATGTCTTCCATTGCTTGAAACTGACAAACACATCACTTTTCTTCTTCAAAAAATATACCCAGACTTTTCTCGAATAATCATCAATAAATGTAACAAAGTATCGAGCACCACCCTTTGTTGGAACCTGAGAGGGACCCTATAGATCTGAATGGATATAATCCAATGTACCATTTGTTCTATGGATCCCTGTACTAAACTTGACTCTGCACTGTTTCCCGAACACACAATGCTCACAAAAGTCAAGAGATCCTGTTTTCTGGTCACAAAGCAAACCCCATTTGCTCAGGATTGTCATACCCCTCTCACTCATATGACCCAACCACATATGCCATAACCGGGTAGTGTCTGAATCTAGATCATCTGAAGAAGACACAGTAGTTGAACCTATTACCGTACTACCCTGAAGAAAGTAGAGGCCGTCAACCTTGTTACCTTTCATTATAACCAATGAGCCTTTGCTAACCCGAATGACTCCACCTTCACCGGAATACTTGTATCCAAGGGAGTCCAAAGTGCCCAATGAAATAAGATTTTTCTTCAAATCTGGTATATGTCGAACATTCGTCAAAGTCCTCACAATCCCATCATGCATCCTAATTCTGATTGTACCAATACCAACAATCTTGCAGACGACATTATTTCCCATCAAGACTAAACCACCATTGACTGAATCATAGGTAGTAAATCAATCTTTTTTAGGAAACATATGAAATGTACAAGCAGTATCAAGCACCCACTTGTCGTTAGAATGATCATTAAAAACGGTAACTGCAAGGACAAGGTCTGAACCCCTAGAATTCCCTTCGACAACACCAGCCACAGAAGAGGAACTTTGCTTGTCACCTTCCTCTTTATTTTTCAACTTCGGACACTCGGATTTATAATGCCCATACTTTTTACAGTAGTAACACTTTACTTTCTTCTTTGACCTGGACTGCGATCGGCCTCTTGATTTACCTTTACCCGAATCCCTCTCACTAGATCGACCTCTAAAATTAGAAGAATTTTTTGAACGACCCTAAACAAATAAACCCTCTGCTTGATTATCACTACCTTTACTATTCAATCTTGTCCTCAACTCCATAGAATTCAAAGCAAATTTAAGATCAGCTTAGGAGATAGTATCTCTACCGTACAACATGGAATTAACAAAATTATCAAAAGCATCCAGTAGTGAACATAACAAAATTAGGGCTTGATCCTCATCATCTACTTTAATATCAATATTTTTCAAATCCAAAATAATTCTATTAAAGTCATCAAGATGATCACAAAGAGGCATACCTTCTTTCATCTTGAGGGTATATAACCGTTGCTTCAAATACAATCGGTTAGTAAGGGATTTCTTTATGTACAAGCTCTCCAGCTTCTTCCAAAGTCCAGCGGCTGTTTCTTCATTGGCAACTTCTCTTAAAACTCCATCTAAAAGAGACTACAAAATTGCACTGTGGGCTTTTTCTTCAAGTTCCTTCATTTCCCCCGTTGATGATGTTGATGGCACCTCGCCATCCAAAATCTTCGCCAAGCCCTTGTTGTCGTAACAAAGCTCGCATCTTGATGCGCCCAAGGCTGAAACTATTCTGACCATCAAACTTCTCTACTTCAAATTTTGCAGTAGCATCCCACAAAATAAATACCCGAGCTTTGATACCAGTTTGCTGTGACAAATGCAAATTCCAAGATCACCAAAGAAGTAGAAATGTACAGAATAGAAAAATAACACAACCACACAAGACACCAAGATTTAAGTGGTTTGACTTAACAAGCCTACATCCACTGGCGGAAACGATCCAGGAGAAATTCACTAACAAAAGAGTGGAGTACAAAGAGTAGTACGAATAAAACCACTCAAACCCAAAAGCCCCAATACACTCCAATCTCACTCAAAAGAGAATTAAATATAAAAGAGAAAATATTCTCTAAATTTCTTTAAGCTTTCCAGCATTCCAAATGTGAGATCAAACTGAAGAAAAATGGTGAACTTCTTCTCTCTACCGCAGAAGTCTCTCTCTCTCTCTCGGCAACTTCAACTCTTCTTTCTCTCAATTTTCTCAACTAAAAGTTGCTGCATCTCTTCATGACCGAATGGCTTCAACATTTAACAACAAAGCCATTTTGTCAAAGGTTCTAGAAGAAGCTTAATAAAGAAGGGACAAAATGGACGTGAGAGAGAGAGAAGCTTAAGTCAAAAGGTCTGGGTGTAAAAGTGACCATAATTGTTTGGGGCCCACGGTGAGGTGAGGTTGAAGAGGAAATGCAAGTCACCTCTTCTAACAAAAGCTGTTTCTCATTCTTTCTTGTAAAAGCTTTGCCAAATGCCTTCCAACCCAAGTTCTGGAATTGGTTCCTGGACGTAGTCAGATTTTGCTTTGAAACGGGATCTTGTAGGAGAAGTTCTGTTGAGCAAAACATCCAAGGATTCGTCACTTGGGAATCCTTCAAAGTAGAGGATAGATTCAATCCAACTTTTTTCAATACAATCTTCTCTCATCAAACCCAGCTCAGGGAAGCTCTCTTGCATCATTGGAAGGAGTTTGTCAATCACTCCAAGATACAAGGAAATGAATGAAGCTTGGATGGTCCTCTTCCCTTCTTGGCTGGAATTGACACTTGTTAAGCTGACACGGATGAACAAGTCTTCGTGAAGCTTGGCTGCAACATATTGCCAACGGTGAACAAGCTTGGTGGCATTTTGTTCCAAGTTCCAATTAACTGTGAAAACTGTCACAGTTGATGGAACAGGAACTAGCTTGATTTTCCAGGCAATAATGATTCCAGAGCTCGCCCCTCCTCCTCCTCGAATCGCCCAAAACGGATCCTCTCCCATAGATTCTCTGTCAAGGATTCTACCCTTAGCATCAATCAATTGTGCGTCGATAATATTGTCAGCAGCAAGCCCATATTTACGCATCAATGTGCTGTACCGTCCACCGCTGAAGTGTCCACTAACGCCCAGAGTTGTGGCAAGTCCTCCCGGAAAGCCAAGAGTTCTACTTTTCTAGGCGATCCTGTAATAAACTTCACCGGTTGTTGCACCAGCTTCAACCCACGCCGTGCTATTCTCTGCATCAACACTAATTGATCGAAGATCAATCCGATGAATTATGACAAAGGGCACATCTGAAACTTAAGAAAGACCCTCATAATCGTGACCACCACTTCGAACTCTTATTTGCGTGCCATGTGTTTGTGAACTATTGATGGCTGCTTGGATGTGGGAGACATGCGTTGGTGTAACAATGACAAGAGGTTTTGGGGTTGCGGGTGTTGAGAATCTGGGGTTTTGTATGGAGAATTGTAAGATGGATGAATATGAGGAGTTGGATGGGGTGTAAATGACTTTAGAAGTTGAGCTCGAGTTTTAAGAACGAAGGGTCATGCACTGATCGAAGAAAGTTTTCGTAAGTGTGAGCAGAAGTTGCCCATGAAAATGAGAGAAGGAGAGCCAAGGCAAATGGAAACACAGATGAGCCAACATGCTTCATTTTCGTTTGTGTTTATAAGAGTTTCCTTGTTTGTAATGTTTTGGAGATGGCTTGTTAAATAGACTGAAAAATTGAACGTTGGGGATGGTAAAAGCTTCTACTTGTTTGTGGGAAAGGAAAAAGGAAGTATATATATACACAATCGTGTATATATATATATATATATATTTATTTATATTAGTATTGTCATTTTATATATTTTTTTATCTTTATTTTCATGCTTATGTTCTTCCATTTTGTTTTTGTCCCTTATATTTTTTTTTTCTATTTTTTTCTTCGTTTACTTTCTATTTATATCAATCAATTCCGGAAAAAGGAGAGAGATAGAGAGATTCTATAAGAGTTTCTACTCGTTATTTCTCAATAAAAATTATACTACTGTAATTTTCTTTCTTTATATTTTTTTTTTCCTATAGCAGTTCTTTTCAATTTTTCAATCATTGTTTCTCAATGAAAAATTATACGACAGTTTTTTTTTTTTTTTGCTAGAATAGTTATTTTCAATTATATTAATATTTTCGTCTTTTTCATTTTTTTTATCTTTGTTTCCAGTGCTCATGTTCTTCCATTTTTTTTTTTTGACCCTTACTTTTTTTCTAATTTATAAATTATTTTTTATTAAAATCATTACTTTTCTTTTGTAAATTTTACATTGAATTCAGGAAATAATAGTGAGAGTTTTTTTCCGAAGAAACTCAATTTTTTCAATATATTTCACACTCAATTTTCCGATCGTAGATTTGGTTTGTCTTTGTTTTCCTATGTCTTAAAATTAGTTTCATTTACTTTCTATATAAGTGAAGGACGGTGGAAAAAAAAAAAAAAAAATCTATTTGACAAAACCTTTTCTAATATTTGTGGATTTCATTGGAACTGAGAAAAATATAGAAAAAATAGTTCTTTTTTATTATATTAGTATTTTTCATTGGTTTACATTTTTCTTTTTGTCCTTAATTTCTATTCTAATTTATATATTATTTTTCATTCAAATTTTATTATTTTTATTTAATACAAGTTACAAATTTTCTTTTGTAAATTTAATTGACTTTTGTTGTTCATTTTTGTTTTTGGTTGATCCAATATTCCTGCCACTGTTTTTTATCTCTGTCTTTTTTAAAAGAAAAATTAACTGCCAACATTCTTTTGTTTACAAAATTAGTAAACATAATTGTAATCATATATCAACATGCTCATTTATTTTAGGGTAAACTTCACTTTGGCCTCCTGAACTTCCACTCGATTTTACAAACCCCCCTAAACTTTCAAATATCTCATTTTAAACCCCTAAACTTTCAATTACTCTCAATGTGGACCCCTCCGCCAGATTTTAAATGTTACATGACGTTTATACCCTTGACTTTTGTATAAAATTTCAACTTCCAAAACGTTTTTTTATTTAAAAAAAAATGAAAATCAAGGACAATTTGGTCTTTTTTTGTATTGTTAACGGCGGGGGGGTTTATAAAATCGGGTGGAAGTTCATGAGGCCAAAGTGAAATTTCCCCTTTATTTTAGAACACTTCTTTATTTTTGTCAGTGGTATCATTGTTGGAATATAATGAACTTTCAGGAGTTGAACTTCCTCCTCACAAACAACTTTTTTGAGAAGTAGTATCATTGTTGGAATATAATGATTAATCAATCATTTTCTATATTTGATTAATCTAGGTTTTTATTATGAATTTTTTTTCCTTTATATTTCATTTTAAACTAGATATATGGGAACAAATATTTAACACGTTTCAATTTATAAGAACTAAAATTTATGAATTTTTAAATTTATTGGATATGTGGGTTTATGCTATTAAATAAAACTATGGTTTAAAATGATCTTATGAACATTTGTCATTTTTGGTAGCTAATTTGTTAATTAAGAGATGGATATAAAATTTGTTGTTGATAATCTTTAAAAGACTTTTTGACTTAATTATAAAAACAAAAAAACAAAAAACCCGGCGCGTAGTGCGGGTTCTAAGCTAGTGGTCTTAAATCTTGAGTTGTTCGCAGTCGATAATCAAATTAAACATTCCATTTGCGAAGACTTTGGTTATATATTAATCTTGATGATTTATGTTATTCATGCAAAGTTGAAGGCTTTGGGTTAATGTGTAGGTATTATGCACTAAACAGACTTTGGGAGTTATTTATTTATTTTTTTAAATAATGTTGATGGGAAATATTAATTGCAACTCTTGAGACTTCTTATGATATGAATTCAAAATTCTAAGAGAATTTTGTACTCATATGTGAAGTGAAAGTCACCTTCATACATTGATGAGTGAGACCTTTGTTATGGTCAACATTTTTAGTGAGTTAGGTGATCACATGTAGCATTGTGAGAGCTTTTCTCCAAAAGCAATCCAAGTCATTTTCTTAAAAACGATAGGAAAGCTCCCCATGGTGATGAACTAAGGCGAACGAATCCCTTGTCCAGCAACTCCTGTAGCTGGTCCTTTAGCTCCACCGGCACCATCCTATACGATGCCTTTGATATAGGATTGGTACTCTGAACACACTCGATTCTGAATTTGACTTCCCTATAGGGTGGCAATCCAACATAGTCTACTGAAAAGACGTTTGGAAAGTCCCGCATCACAAGGATACCTTGCAGATCCTTCCTCCTTCATGGGTCCAACAACAAATGCCAAGAATGCTTGACTTCTGCCCAAAATAAGCTTCCAAGCTCGACCAGTCCATATGGTGGGAGGTAGAGACCTCACCTGTGACCTAACAAGTCTAAGTGTAACATACTTATGAGTGCAATCAATGACCACAAAATGCTTAGTCAGCCAATACATCCCGAGGATGACGTCATAACTATTCATAGCAAGAAGACTACTAGGTTTTCGGGAAGGACCCTTCCACATATGCTCACGGGACATCCACAAACTACACGCTTACACACTATAATTTTCCTTACTAGAGTGTCTACAGCAAGACTGATTCCTAGAGTTCTTAATACAACTCTAGATAGCTTTACAACTATGCTTGAAACAAAAGTATAGGTAGCGCCTGAATCAAACAAAACTGATGCTTCAAATCCAAGAATAAGTATGGTACTTGTTACCACTTCTTATCCCTCGACTATTTTTCCAAGAATGAGCGAATAAACTCGTGCTGGCGCCAAAGGCCTCTCGGTGTTCCCTAGCTAAGGGACCTCCTTCCTAGTGCAGTCTTTGCTGAAATGGTCGAACTGGCCACACAAATAACATGTCCCAACACCATCCTATGGAGTTCCCAATGAACCTTATTGCACTTCCAGCACAACTCCGGTGTTTGACTTCTCTGATGTTGCTAAGGTTTAGCTCGACAGGCAATTGGGGCATGCCCTTATTTAAGTAATGCCCCCAAAATTAGCCTTGGTTAACCTGGCAGGGTTACTGGCAATTACCCCAAGTAAACCAACTTGTGGCTAAATGAGGAATTGCCCCTCCTAGCATTACCAGAGTTAATACATAGGAATGTGATATAAATCTGAGAAAACTATTAAATCATGAAATGGACAAATATATTCCTTGAAATTAAGACATGGAGCAACTAATAGTAATACTTAAACAAACCCTATAACCTTTAAAACAAGTCTGTAGTGGTAGCCGTACCACCCCTGGGTTCTAGCAACAGATTTCCTAGAAAGGTAATAACAGCGTAAGTCTAACGACTTAGTAAGTAAACTTCACAATTAGGTATGACATGAGCCCATTTAAGAAGAAATAAACATGCAATTTTGGTAAACATTAAAAAGGGGAGTTGTCTCCGTTAATACACCATAAAAGTATAGTTTGGTTAATAAAAGAGTGGTGTACTCCCGACGGCAATCGCCTAAGTATTTTAATGTAGAAAAGGTAATGCTTTTATAGGTTATAACTCTCATATATGGTCAACTCCGAGATATTATCCCTTATTAGCAGGGTTGGCGCCATCTTGAGGGACCTGTAATATAATGCTAGTGCCCTGGCCATTACATGCTACCGTACATAACACTAGTGGCACAACCGAGTCTAACCTCGAGTGCCCACACCGCCAATGATGTCTGTCCCATAGTGACTGCCCATTAAGGCTATGCAGGCCACGAAACAACCATTGGATCCAAGGCCCATATATCACACACACATTTGACCATAGAATGAAGTCTATATAGTAAGCCCATGGCCATTATACCGCACGTACCGGTGCACCATGTTATACTTATTAATCAGTTAATAAAGCAGTTACCAAGTAGTTACAAAATGTAGACATGCTCATATCATACTCGTGGTCAATCAACTGACATATCCAATGTTTTTAAGGAAAAAGGTTCGTAAGTGTTTACTTACATCGCACGCTCACGTGAGTCATCTGACATTGCTAAATCCTGCTATAACGGAATATAACACACCATTATACATAGTACTAGAGCATCCTTACGAATAAGATACTCGGTTAACCTAATGTAAAGGGTTGCTGAGGCCTAAATTGCACAAATGGGGCTAAGGCGAATGTCTGACCTCCTGACCGTACGTCCGGGCTCGAGAGCGTACGTTCGGTCAGTGAGTAGGCATTCCGGTCAAATGCTCCAACTACGTTTCAGGTTTTCTATAAAACTTATAGGCTATCATTTCTCTTTCTACGCTATTGAATAAACACATGCAACGTAAGAAAACTCAATCATCATGCAGTATAAGGGATCAAAGGCTCTTTTAAACTCTTTTTGAAAACGTTCTAGGCTTTGTAAGAAATGATGCAAGAACTCTAACATGGTGCCTCTAAAACTTAAAACAGTACAGAGACAACATTAAAAACATAGAAATGGGCAAGGGTTACCTTGGGAAAAATGGCAAGAACTCAAGCTCTCCTCCTTTCTCTCTCAAAACTCACAAAGCACTCATATAGGGTGGTTACAGAGAGCCTAGGGGCGAAAATGTTGGCTTCAAATGGGTGGTTGGGATTGGTATTTATAGGCCAGAAAAGCTAAGGGCGCTACCAACTCCTCTGAAAAGCAGCGGACGTCTGGTACTATTGGGGTGTACGTCTGGTACTGTTTATTTAACGATCCAAAGGGTGTATCATACGTATAGCCATTAACTAGTAGTAAACCGAAAAGTTGCATACGTACGGTGGTCCCCCATCGTACGTCCTCACTAGAGACAAAGGTGTACATCCGGCAACCCTAGCATACATACGGTCAGGAAGGATTAAGCTTGGGCTTATGCTCTCAAATGAATTTAGGACTTTTTAGGCTATAAGTGTGGACTTAGGTCCTTTGTTATAAAATCGAGTTTTACATAAATTCTTTAGTCGTTCTTTGTTGAAAATATTTTAATAAAAACAATTGGGGTATTACACCTTATGGTCGGTGGGGTAGATAAGTTCCTACGGCCATTCTCTTAACTCGGTCAGTTCCCTCGGATGATGATCAAGGCATATAAGTCCTCTTCTAGTCTGTGAATGCCACCATATTCTCCTTCAAACTCTCTTCGTAGATTGAAGCACGATACTCCAAGTGAGAAAAGTTGCGAATGTCAAAACATGTCATCATGGTCCGGATACGTGAGTTCAAGCCCCTTTCAAACTTTTTCATCTTCTTCTCCTCATCTGGGATGAGGTACAAGGCAAACCTTGACAATTGAATGAATCTCGCGTGATGTAGGACGATATTTACCTATATTTTTTGTAAAAGCGAAAATAGGCATAATATCAAAAATAATATTGCAATAGCGCCACTTAATCAGAATTTTATCCATTCTCAGACAATGAAAGTACAAAAAGAAAGATTGTCATGATTCCCGCTGATTGTCAATTTTATACCAAGATTTTATTTTTATTTTCTTAGAACTTTATTTCCTTTCCTTAATAGGGTTAGACTTGCTTTAATTATTTTTCTTTTCTTTATTAGGATTAGGTTTACTATTGCTACTAGGATTATGTTTACTTTCTCTACAAGTATTTCTCTCTATAAATAGGTAAGCTTATAATGTATGATAGAACACGAATCGTGTTCTACCCTCAATTCAAATCCATAAGCGATTTATATACCCAAAGCAAACACATAAGCTGTTTATATAAGGAAAATAAATAGCTATGCTTAAGATTAAACCAACATAACAATAAATAGCATTCACACAACCACAACACAAGATTTGTTGATGAAGTGGAAAACTATTTGAACCAATCAAAGGGAAAAACAACTCTGGGACAGCCAAAGTTGAAAAATCACTATTTGAAAATTCAGAATTACAGACTAGACGATACTCACTCCTTGTAGGACCTCTAGACTTAGTAAGAACAACAAGTTTCCCAGCTTGTCTCCATCCTAACCATCTTCATGGAGTGCAACTCCTTACCGACCGTTCTGTAGACTTCTTTACGGTTGCATGATGTGCATTGCGTGGTTTGAAATAAGCAAAAAACCCCAAGTAAGCAAGAAGGCACAAAGCTTCTTAGGCAGCCTTACTTGGTACAAATAACAGTGAACCATATCATTTCCATGAGTGATAGTAGCAACCCTTTCATCACTGGGAACCTCCAAACTCAGAAGAGTGTAAATGGAAATTGAGAGGGTCAAAGAGTTCTGAAAATAAGACAGGTATTTATAGATCTGTAATTTTATTTCTTTCCGTCTTAGCGGGGATTATCTTCCGTTATGACGGGAAAGAAGCCCAAATCTGATATTTTGAATTATTCTCGTCATAACGGGATTTAATCATCGTTAAGACGTAAAGAGTAAAAAGTAGATCTGAATATCTGTCACGAGCCCGTCATGACGAGATTTCTGACAAGGAAACAGTAACTTCCTATTACTTGTCCTGTCCTGAAGCAATTCGTGACGAGGAAATAGAAACTTCAGCCTCAATCCTGTTACATCCCTGTTCTGACGCAACTCGTGACGGGAAATCAACAAAAAACCAGTTAGGATATGTTAACCATAACTCTTTCACCCAAGCTTAAAATGATGCAAAATCAATAGTTCTGGAAAGACCGTTTCTTGATCTACAACTTTGTCTCTAATGAGCTTCTTCAAATTCTGGCATTTGCTAGGTCAAAAACTACTCTCAAAGTTTTGCAGAAATCAACTGCATTATGACAAGAATTTAGCTCTGTTAGGATGGGAATTGGGCAGTAACATGCTGCCAGCGCGTTAGGAGGTGCATCATGATGCCCAAGCGATGGGAAAAACATTCCCAAGTGATTAAAATATAATTCACCGTTTAATAGTTGTAGGTTACGAATTGTTTCTCAAGGCACATTACATAAATTAGTTTCATAACAATTTACTTACTAAGTTATGGACTTACATAATTATTTCTTTTCCACGGTAAAATACCTCAGTATTTTGCAGATTAATTTAAAGTTTGCTAGGTTGTAGAGTGAGAAATTTGGTAGAATGAAGATGTCAAGGGAATGGCTCCAATTGTCTGGTTTGCTTACATAGATGATAGTTGTTAACATTATAGAAATGTCTGTTTGGAGTATCTAAGTCTATAATTGATGATACATAGTGCAGTGCAATGATTTATTTTTGTTGACTGAGATCATTTATTTCCGCTTTCCACATGTTCATATTCTGATAAGTTAATTGATTTGAGAGCAATACCATCAGTCAGTTATGAGTTAATTGGTTTGGAAAAATTGCTAAGTATCAGTCCAAGTTAATCCAAATGCGTTATATTCCCATCAACGATGACTATGCACGACATCCCGTGCACGGAAAAAACTAAGTTTAGATGCATCATTCATATTGGTTATAAGCATGAAGATTACACAACTAAGTTTCAGTGTACCAAGAAACTAGTTTAATAAATAGTACTTTATAATATGCATGGAAAATACATTTTATCACCCTGAACTATCCACCAATTTGTACTTTCACCTCCAATGTTTAAAACGTGACACTTGAACCCCCCAAACTATCAAATTGTTGCAATTCGACCATTCTGACTTTTTTTCTCCAAAAATGCCCCCATCCCAAGTTAAATATATATATATATATATATATATATATATATATATATATATATATATATATATATATATATTATTTAAAAAAATCTAAAAAAAAAAGAAGAAGAAATATGTGGGGTGGCCGAACCACCCTATAAGGGGTGGCCTGCCACCCCGTTTGGCCTTGAGGTGGTTCGGCCACCCCCAGGCCAGCCGTCTTGGGGTTGCCGAACTACCCCCAGGGCCCAAGGGGGTGGTTCGACCGCCCCTTAGGCCAAACCCTCAAAAAAACATTTGAGGGTTTGGCCCTAGGGGGTGGTCAAACCACCCCCTTGGGCCTTGCGTGTGGTTTGGTCACCCTCAGGTGGCCGGTCTAGGGGTGGCCGAACCCACCCCCAGAGGCCACCCTTAGCCAAATGGGGCGGCCGGCCACCCCCTATGGGGTGGTTCAGCCACCCCAGCATATTTCTTCTTTTCTTTTCTTTTTTTTGGATTTTTTTTTTAAAAAAATAAAATATGTGATGGGGGCATTTTGGAAAAAAAAAAAAAAAAAAAGTTAGAATGGTCGAATTGCATCAATTTGAAAGTTTGGGGGGGTCAATTGTCACGTTTTAAACATTTGGAATAAAAGTGTAAATGGGTGGATAGTTCAGGGGGTTAAAATGTATTTTCCCCTAATATGCATGAGTTGCAGATTCTAAAATTTCACTCATTCTGCCCCCATACAGATTCAGGACCATTAAAGCTGTTTCTCCCTCTTTCTCGTAAAACCTTTGCCAACTTCCAACCCAAGTTCTGGAATTGGTTCCTGGACATAGTCAGATTTTGCTTTGAAAAGGGATCTTATGGGATTGTGTAGCAATCAAATGGAGAAAACCTTAGGAAGCTATGATTTGGTTAACTTCCTAACATCAGAGTAGTTCATTCATATATATTGTTAGAGTATATTTGAATGACCCTAAAGTTAGAGATTTGATTATGATTTGATCACCCTAAATTAGGAGATTTGATTAAGATTACATTTATGTGTAAGCTCTATAAATAGAGCACTTTATACTGTAAACAATCATTCAATAAGAGTTTAATGTAGCCCTTTGGGCTTTATCTGTGGATGTAGGTCATTGACCGAACCACGTTAAAATCTTTGTCTCTCATTTATATTATTTCCGCAATTTATTTATATTTCTATTTCATTATGAATTCTATCATGGTATTAGAGCAATAGGCTAATGTCATTGTACGATCTAATGGTCCTGTGAATTTCTTTTTACTTCAATTTATTTTTGTTTCTTGAAAAAAAAAAAAAAAAAAAAAAATTGCACGGCTACGTGCCACTCCGCCGCTGCCCCTTCGCCAACACCGGGTGAACGCTGCCAGCCACCGTCTTCAATTCCCGCTCACAGCCCAAAGGTTCCCACGCTATGTCTGGCCTTCCATGGCTCCATCTAGCTCGTCCCCGCCAAGCCAATTGAAGACCAGCCCATCGCCGGCCAGCCGTCGCACCTTCCTCAGCACCGAACACAGCCTTGTAGAACTGCAGGCGTCGTTCGCCTTTGGAGTCTCCACCAACACCTAGCTGTCCAGCGGCGACCGTTACTACCGGATCCGGCATCCCAGCCCCGTTTCCTATTCGCCCCATCCAGTCACCGCCGCCATCCAAGCCCGTGAAGCCCCTGCTCCCTTCAGCTGCACAACAACCTTCCGGTGCCGCCTGCCACCATTCTAGCCACGCCGTTGATCTTCCAACCTCCATTCAGTCGATCTTGGCTTAGAGAGAAAAGAAGAAAAAGGCCCTGTCGTGAGATAACAATTTGAAGAAGATGAAGTGTGTTTGGTTCTAGGTGTGAGTTATCCTCACTTAAGTGAAAGTTATTCCTATTCTAGTTTAGGAATATTATATTTTTGTTTAGTTGTTATAGCAGGAGCTGTTTGGTTACGGGAATAAGGTTATTCTTATCCCAACTTATGTAAATAGAGTGCTTTTAAAAGAAAAAAAGACGC